>NC_064925.1:44788794-45020867 GCF_023897955.1 Schistocerca gregaria
TATTATGGTCCACTGTTTGGTGTACCTAATGCACTACCAAAATGATAACATTGAATATTAATACAACATTTCAGTGTCTTGGCTACACTGATAAATACTTAAGGGAAGAGAACTTCAGATTGTCTCACTTGGTGTTGTGCTTCTGTAGAAAGATATGGACTTTCAGTGCAGCTACGTGCAACCTACTGTGCTGCAACCATGATGCAATCCTTCCCATTCCTTTCCTAGTTCCTGTAAAATAGTAATGGCTTATACAGTGCATTTAAATTCTTGTAAAATGATAAAAACTTTTATCGTGCGTGTGCACTCTACTTTGTTAATATATTTGTACTCATTGTGTATATACTTTGTCATTTCTGAATATGTTTTGTACTCAGTGCGTGTGCACTCTATTTTGTTAATATATTTTGTTCTCATTGCGTATATACTTTGTCATTTCTGAATATGTTTTGTACTCAGTGCATGTGCACTCTATTTAATTTCTTAATATGTTCTGCACTTATCAATGATGTATATACTCTGTGACTGTAAACACAGTAACTAAATAGATTATAAAAAAAATTTGTTGCTCATGGTAAGTCCAGTTGACTCACCATCGCTGCCAAATTTTTGCTCCCCAGTGGAGGGTTATGTAAGAGGTCCATAATTAAAGAATTTGTTGCTAGCGCAATCGAGCTGATGTAATTTCGATGTATTGCTCACGCGCAGCCTGCGATATGTAAGCTAGAAGAGAATCTGAGACCAAAGAGCAGTATTGACTGCAGTAAGAACTGCGTAGCAGTAGGAGTTAGTTGTTACTAGCGAGCAGTGTGGTCTGGTGTATCGTGTTGGCTGGGCCGGTCGTGTGCAGCGATGGCGGAGCCTGAGCGTTATAGGTTAAGGTAAAAGCAGCCTCGCGCATATTTAGTATAGTTACATCAAGTCCCATGTAAATGTTTTTAAAAAAATCTGTTAATAATAATCTTTCTCATGAAAAGTAACTTTTGACATTCATCTCAATTTAAAGAATTCACTAATTTCTCCAATCCTTGGCCATCCCGATTATTGAAAAGAAAAATCAGTTCTTTCCTTCTATATAAGACAAATCTATCGGCCAGCATTGCACTTAGCTGAGCCAGGAAAATTTCTTATAGGAGCAGATATATACGCGTTATCCGGCGACCTAATTAAGGTAAGATTTTTCAGTTTATTCAGAATGATGTATCAGGGCCATGGCGCAGCACTGCTGACGTCCAAAATTTACCAGGTTAAATTGACAGTCAATTATTGAAAGGTTATAGGTTTGTCACATAGTATTATATTTTCACTGTTGGGTAGTTACGCTAAATGAGAGTATTATTCATATTATTTTACTTTGTGGGGAGGTTACATCCTCTATTGTGCCCCAGCAACTGGCTCGTCACAATACGCCAGTCACTACTCTTGATGAACTGTGGTATCTACAGCTACATCCATACTCCGCAAGCCACCTGACGGTGTGTGGCGGAGGGTACCCTGAGTACCTCTATCGGTTCTCCCTTCTATTCCAGTCTCGTATTGTTCGTGGAAAGGAGGATTGTCGGTATGCTTCTGTGTGGTCTCTAATCTCTCTGATTTTATCCTCATGGTCTCTTCGCGAGTTGTAAGTAGGAGGGAGCAATATACTGCTTGACTCTTCGGTGAAGGTATGTTCTTGAAACTTTAACAAAAGCCCGTACCGAGCTACTGAGCGTCTCTCCTGCAGAGTCTTCCACTGGAGTTTATCTATCATCTCCGTAACTCTTTGGCGATTACTAAATGATCCTGTAACGAAGCGCGCTGCTCTCCGTTGGATCTTCTCTATCTCTTCTATCAACCCTATCTGGTACGGATCCCACACCGCTGAGCAGTATTCAAGCAGAGGGCGAACAAACGTACTGTAACCTACTTCCTTTGTTTTCGGAATGCATTTCCCTAGGATTCTTCCAATGAATCTCAGTCTGGCATCTGCTTTACCGACGATCACCTTTATATGATCATTCCATTTTAAATCACTCCTAATGCGTACTCCCAGATAATTTATGGAATTAACTGCTTCCAGTTGCTGACCTGCTATTTTGTAGCTAAATGATAAGGGATGTTTCTTTTTATGTATTCGCAGCACATTATACTTGTAATGCATGGGCAGCTGTACCTGCACACGCCATCCAAGCTCTGTTTGACACAATGCCCAGGCGTAACAAGCCGTTAGTACGGCCAGAGGTGGTTGTTCTGGGTACTGATTTCTGAAGATCTATGCACCCAAATTGGGTGAAAATGTAATCACATGTCAGTTCTAGTATAATATATTTGTCCAATGAATATCCGTGTATCATCTGCATTTCTTCTTGGTGTAACAATTTTAATGACCAGTAGTGTATATGGTCATTCCACTTAAGCTCGCTCTGGATGGTTACACCTAGATATTTTTCGGCAGACGCTGTCTCCAGCTGTTTGTCATCAGTAGTGTACCTGTACAGTAGGAGATTTCTTTTCCTATGTATGCGCAATATGTTACATTTATTTAAGTTCAGGGTCAACTGCCGGAGCCTGTACCATTCATCAATTCTCTGCAGATCGTTCTGCAAATTATTACTGTCTTCTGGCGTTGCTACTTTGGTATAAACAACTGCATCGTCTGCGAATAGCCTTAAAGAGGTCCTCTTTCCGTAGATGCTCACGACAGTAGCAAGTAAAAATTCGACAATTTTTATCATTTCCGAGATACTCGTTCACGGGCTCTGCGTAGCAATAATAATTTGTCAAAGTCGCTTATCTCAATGGATCTCCACGTTTGCAGCCCATATCTTGGCTAAGGTGATGTCTGTCCTTTTCTGCTCGGCTTAAATGCGTCGCGTGCCCGCAGGGCCATCAGCTGTTCATTGCGGTTTTCAGTAAAGAAGACGTTTAAAGAAAACTGTTTTGAAGTGTACAATGTTAAAAAGAATGTTATTTACTCATAATGCTGAAATCGTCTGTCATGGTGATAAAGTGTATCGCTTCTGATGGAGGAACTGTTACGCGGCAGAATAATTTGTTGTACATGCTTAAATTTTGTCTGCCAGTCAGTTTGTCACGAAGGTACACTGCTGGAGCGGCAGACATCAGGGCTCCAGGAGAGCGATGCCACACAACCTCCGAGTGAGGGAGGGAGGCGGAAGCGCAAACGCAGCAGTGCTACACACACGCTGGTACTGTATGACGTCACACTGAGTTAATGCAGCGCTTACGCCCGGACGACGTCCAACGTACCGAGACTCTTAATAACTCTGCACCTCAGACAGCAAAATAAATGTTATTACACACACCGCTGCGTCACTCATGTCTCCGCGCGTTAACTGGACCTTTCTCCTATACGGGATGAGTGGCGTCTTGTATGCGTGATCCGAGTTCCCCGGCTCTCAATAAAGCTTCTTACTGGCAGTACGCTTACGAAAGAGAAATAAAAATAGCCACGACAGCCGCTGAAGAAGATGTCGACTGCACGTTTAATCTTCCTATCTCCCCCCCCCCCCCAAAGACTGCCCATTGAATGCATGTGTTTCAAGAGAGTTAAATGGTGACAGTTCATCACATTTCCCAGTAACTGGGTTCACTGATGTGGACCGCACTGGTAAACTGTTAAAACGTCCTGCGTCAAAGCCCGTTGGCGCTCTTGAATAGTACGAATAATTCACGTCGAAACAATCCTACTTGAAACGAGAGAACTGTTTTCCGACGTGATTTCTTTGGTGCACTCACCCCATACATGGCTCAAATATTTCCAGCTGCCTAAATGGCTTGCAACCGTCTCTTAAATCCATAGAGAACAAAATGTCATACATGTTAGACATTTTTCCTCTTCACACTTCATTTTCCAACACTTAAACACGATCATCGTAACCCTCAAATGTGCAACATTCAGTAAGTCACTACAAGAGCATTTTAAGAACCTCAAACAAAAAATTATAATTTTTAAATATATTTATACCTATCGGAGTGACAACATCCCAACAAAATCTCTACGAAATTATGCAGCAATCTCCTTTTTCAGAAAATTTTGCGTGCATTGATAGATCAGATATTTCAATATCCTTCACGTCAAATGTTGCAAGAGAAATGATAACAACACTGTTTTTTAAGTAAGTACCGTTTAGAAATTAAAAAAAAGACATGCTAATATATCTCAATAACATTATTTTTACGTGAAAGCCTGTACCTTAATCTACGCACTGACGCCATTACAGTCTGATTCTTCCTTGTTTACGTTGTGTACTGAGTGTTTAAGATGCCTCCGATAATCGTGAGTCCCACCGACTGTGAAGTACGGGCTGTTATAAGATTTCTTAGTGCTGAAGGCCTAAAAGCAATCGATATTCATCGTGAGATCTGTGTAGTTTACGGAGAAAACATTATGAGTAATGGAATGGTAAGAAAGTGGGTGAGAGCATTTAAAGATGTCTACATCTACATCTACGTCTACATTTATACTCCGCAAGCCACTCAACGGTGTGTGGCGGAGGGCACTTTACGTGCCACTGTCATTACCTCCCTTTTCTGTTCCAGTCGCTTATGGTTCAGGGGAAGAGCGACTGTCTGAAAGCCTCCGTGCGCACTCGAATCTATCTAATTTTACATTCGTGATCTCCTCTGGAGGTATAAGTAGGGGGAAGCAATATATTCGATACCTCATCCAGAAACGCACCCTCTCGAAACCTGGCGAATAAGCTACACCGCGATGCAGAGCGCCTGTCTTGCATAGTCTGCCACTTGAGTTTGCTAAACATCTCCGTAACGCTATCACGGTTACCAAATAACCCATCCAGATGACCGCACAAATGTTCATGATGTACAACGGAGTGGGCGTCCTTCGGTCGTTAATGAAAATTTGGTGCAGGAGGTGGGCAATAAGGTGAGAGAAAACAGACGCTTTGCGATTTCCTCCTTGCGGGGTGAGTTTCCTAATGTTTCTCGTAGTGTTTTGTATGGCATTGTGACCAAGTGCTTGAATTACCGAAAATTGTGTGCACATGGGGTACCAAAAATGTTAACGGATGTTTTGGCAATGCATTGACTTTCCTTGATCGGTACCACAACGTCGGTGATGATTTATTAAGCCAAATTGTTACGGGCGATGAAACATGGGTGGCCTAAGTCACACCAGAATCAAAGCAACAGTCCATGGAAGTTGAGCAAGGGCATCGTTTTGCTGCAAGACAATGCCCGTCCGCATGTGGCGAATCAGACCAAGTGGTGATACAGTGGTTAATAAGTCAAGCGACAGACTTCTATGAGGAGGGTATTCAAAAACTGGTACAAAGTTATGACAAGTGCCTCAATATTGACGGAAATTAAGTAGAAAAGTAGATTAAGGTACCGGCTTTCATGTTAAAATAAAATTATTGAGATATCTTAGCGCGTCTTTTTTTAAAAATTCCGAAACGGTACTTACTTAAAAAACACGCCTCGTATATCAGAAGAAGTGAAATTTACAGAGTAAAGTTATGAAAGCGCTCCATAATTCGGCATCTGATTTACACTGTGCCACGTTTCCCACCTGAGAATGAATGCACACACCGTCATAGCCTCTCAAGAGGACACATGCTAAATTTAAACGGACGCAAAATCTCCAAGATTGGCTATCTTTTACAGAAGCTCGAAATTTAGCGCGAACTTCAATGCGACAGCTTATAACTTTTCCAAACGAAACTATGTCTCGAAACCTGGCGGAAAATCCGAAGAGATTCTGGTCATACGTAAAATGTGCTAACGGCAATCCCTTCCCTGCGCGATAGTAATGGAGATACTGTCGAAGACAGTGCTGCCAAAGCAGAGTTACTAAATACAGTCTTCCGAAATGCCTTCACAAAAGAAGACGAAGTAAATATTCCAGAATTCGAATCAAGAACATCTGCCAACGTGAGTAAAGTAAAAGTATATATCCTCGGAGTAGTGAAGCCACTTAAATCGTTTAATGCAAGCAATTCCTCTGTTCCAGACCCCCGTTCCTCGACTAAAGATCCCTACCCAAAGGCTGGAAGGTTGCACAGATCACACCAACATTCAGGAAATGTAGTTAGGGTAATCCGCTAAGTTAAAGGCCCATATCATTAACGTCGATATGCAGCAGGACTTTGGAACATATACAGGATGGTCCATTGATAGTGACCGGGCCGAATATCTCACGAAGTAAGCATCAAAAGAAAAAACTACAAAGAACGGAACTCGTCTGGCTTGAAGGGAGAAACCACACGGCGCTTTGGTTAGCCCGCTACATGGCGCTGCCATAGGTCAAACGGATATCAACTACGTTTTTTCAAGTAGGAACCACCATTTTTATTACATATTCGTGTAGTATGTAAAGAAATATGAATATTTTACTTGGACCACTTCTTTCGCTTTGTGATAGATGGCGCTGTAATAGTCACAAACATATAGCTCACAATTTTAGACGAACAGTTGGTAACAGGTAGGTTTTTTAAATTAAAATACAGAACGTAGGTACGTTTGAACATTTTATTTCGGTTGTTCCAATGTGATACACGTACCTTTGTGAACTTATCATTTCTGAGAACGCATGCTGTTACAGCGTGATTACCTGTAAATGCAACATTAAAGCAATAAATGCTCAAAATGATGTCCGTCAACCTCAATGCATTTGGCAGTACGTGTAACGACATTCCTCTCAACAGCGAGCAGTTCGCCTTCCGTAATGTTCGCACATGCATTGACAATGCGTTGACGCATGTTGTCAGGAATGGCCGGTGAATCACGATAGCAAATATCCTTCAACTTTCCCCACAGAATGAGATCTGGGGACGTCAGATCCGGTGAACGTGCGGGCCATGGTATGGTGCTTCGACGACCAATCCACATGTCATGAAATGTGCTATTCAATACCGCTTCAACCGCACGCGAGCTATGTGCCGGACATCCATCATGTTAGAAGTACATCGCCATTCTGTCATGCAGTGAAACATCTTGTAGTAACATCGGTACAACATTACGTAGGAAATCGGCATACATTGCACAATTTACATTGCCATCGATAAAATGGGGGCAATTATCCTTCCTCCCATAATGCCGCACCATACATTAACCCGCAAAGGTCGCTGATGTTCCACTTGCCGCAGCCATCGTGGATTTTCCTTTGCCCAATAGTGCATATTATGCCGGTTTTCGTTACCGCTGTCGGTGAATGAAGCTTCGTCGCTAAATAAAAAGCGTGCAAAAAATCTGTCATCGTCCGGTAATTTCTCTTGTGCCCAGTGGCAGAACTGTACACGACTTTCAAAGTCGGCGCCATGCAATTCCTGGTGCATAGAAATATGGTACGGGTGCAATCGATGTTGATGTAGCATTCTCAACACCGACGTTTTTGAGATTCCCGATTCTCGCGCAATTTGTCTGCTACTTGACCATCATCATTTGTTGGAGGTCGTGGTTGACGTTTCACATGTGGCTGAACACTTCATGTTTCCTTAAATAACGTAACTATCCGGCGAACGGTCCGGACACTTGGATGATGTCGTCCAGGATTACCGAGTAGCATACATAGCACACGCCCGTTGGGCATTTTGATCACAATAGCCATACATCAACAGGATATCAACCTTTCCCGCAATTGGTAAACGGTCCGTTTTAACGCGGGTAATGTATTACGAAGCAGGAGACTCGAACTCGGGACCTGTGCCTTTAGGTCCCGCGAAGGAGTTTCATATCAGCGCAGACTTTGCTGTAGAGAGAAAATTTCTTTCTGGGAACATCCCCCAGGCTGTGGTTAAGCAATGTCTCGGCAATATCCTGTTCTTCCAGGAGCGCCAGTCTCGCAAAGTTTCGCAGGAGAGCTTGGAAGGCAGGAAGGTGGAAGTAAAGTGAGTCGTGCTTGGATAGCTCACTTGGGAGAGCCTTTGCCTGCGAAAGGCAAGTGTACCGAGTCTGAGGCTCGGTGCAGCACACAGTTTTAGTCTGCCAGGAAGTTTCGTATCAGCGTGCACTCCACTACAGAGTGAAAACGTCATTACGGAAATAAATGTTTTGAACAGTCTGTAAGCCATCTCCAGAAGTCAGAATTCTCCTTCAGTGTGAAGCATTCGTCATTCAGCATTCTTCATGCCAACAAAATTTTGAGGCAACTCTGTGTTCAGTTCGATGGTATGTTTGAATAATTCTAGCTCTTTGTGCATAAGGTCTGGGTTCGTTTCACATTTCAGGCAACCTACTTAAAACACACACACACACACACACATGAACAAACTCTCTTCATCTTTCGTAATGCCAAATGAACGATGAAGTCTAACAGCGTGGTTCTAAATGCACATTAAACTTCACTGGAGGAGTGTGGTGTAGGGTGGGCCAGCACGGAGGTGGAAGTTGCGTCAGGTAGGAATTCGGTCACCAATAGCGTACTTTACACCAGAAATTTAATTTTATTAGTAAACCAGTCGTCATATAAAGCCACAGGGCTCTTTTTTATTGTATTTGCAATTGAAATGTTGAAAATATTGGTGCTGGACTGGAATTCAGACTCGTATCGCCCCTTGGACGGGATTTGATCCTTTCGCGACGACACAGTTTCTGTGTTTCTTTGTTTCCCTAAGATTCCAAACTCCTCAAGGTCTCCGCGAAAGGCGCATGTCTGGTTTCGAATCCTAGTCTGGCACAAAAATTTCCAATATGCCATTTCAAGCCGTAACACGCACGCACCAAACTACTGATAAAAATATCTTGATTTCTCTTCCTGCTTTGTCAACAATAATGATTGGTGCTGGATTTGGTTCCCTTTCAGTTTCGTGACGTTATTTGAAGTTTCTGACGTCCGCACATCTCGCTGCTGATGAAATAAGCTGGCATTTAACGTCTATTCGTGGCTTTCAAACGACGGTGATAGGTGGCAGGGTCGAATACCAGTAAGGCAAAACTTTTCCGGCCAGTCGTTTCGGTTCTAGACATCTTATAAAAGCAAACCAGTCTGAAATGTTATAAAAAAAAGAAACGGGAGAGGCAAACAAACCCAGAATAACATACTGCTAAGGGAGGGGGAAAAGGTAATAAATGATCCACAACACTCAGCAAAACATGTAAACGAGCATTTTTCAAGTATTTTAGAGAAGTGCAGGAAGTTACAGCAAAAATTCCCCAAAAACAAATATAACATCTGTACATAATGTTGCACTAAATACAATGATGTTACGTCCAACCATAAAGAATGAAGTCAATAAAACCGTACAAAAACTAAAAAATAAAAAGTCAGTAGGCTTACATGAAGTGCCAATGTGTGTACTGAAACTATGTATAGGGATTATACAAGGCCCCTTAACAAATACAGTAAATAAATCCTTCGCACCAGGGACGTTTCCAGAGCAGTTAAAACAGGCAAGAGTTGTACTTTTGCTTAAGAAAGGTAATGCAGAAGACATAGAAAATTACCAGCCCATTTCCCTGCTGTCAGCATTGTCAAAAATAATAGAAGAAATTATGAAACATAGATTAATGAATTACCTGAATAAATGCAATCTTTTAAGTGAATCACAGTTTGGTTTCCGAAGTGGCAAAAATACGTAGTCAGCCATAGTAGAATTCACAGAAGTTGTACTTGATGCTCTTGATAAAAATGAGTGTGTCACAGACATATATTTGGATCTTTGAAATGCGTTTGATACACTCAACCACAAGATTCTTTTAAACAAATTACAAGCATTAGGAATGAGAGGGGTAGCTAATGACTGGTTTTGATCATACCAAGCAGATTGGGTACAAAGAGTAGAGATAACACATACTTCAAATAGATCTAAACATTTAGCAAAACACTTACCAGAACCAAAATACATTAATATAGGGGTTCCACAAGGTAGCATATTAGTACCAAAACTATTCCTGATACACATCAATGAATTTCCCAGTAGTGTTAATCATGGTGACAAAATTCTATTCGCTGATGACAGCGAGAAAACAAGAGAACGCCTTGCCGAGAAAGCAAATGAAACTCTCAAGGAAGTTTATGATTGGTCAATAAGCAATAAAGTGAAATTTAACATAAAGAAAACTAATGGCATTAATTTCAGTTTGAAGAGGAAAAATGAGAATGTTAAATTAAATGTAGATGGCACCTCTATAGACTGTGTAACAAATGCAAAATTTCTAGGAACGAATATTGATTCTCAGTTGAAGTGGTGTGAACACACAAAGGTATTTGCAAACGGAATATCATCAGCATGTTATGCCCTTAGAAATCCATCAGCAGTGTGTAACATGCAGTGTCTTTTAGTTACATATTATTAATATGTACACTCAATTCTTAGCTATGGCATTCTTTTCTGGGGAACAAACGCACAAAATTGAACACAGTTTACAAACTCCAGAAAAGAGCCATAAGAATAATAACCAAAAATGCTAGTCGAGCTCATTGTAAAGATCTGTTCAAAACGCTGGGGATTTGAATTGCTGCATGTGAATACATTTAAAGTCAGTTGTACACATGAAAAAAAACATTGGTAATTACTGCACAAACAGCTCTGTCCATGACCATGCAAAAAAGAGATAGACTCAAGTTACATTTACCAGAAAAAAATAAACATAAAACTCAAAACAGCATTTTCTAGCAAGAAATAAAACTGTACAATAAATTACCAAAAGAGATTAAAGAAATTGCAAAAAGACACTTATTTAAAAAAGGCAGCTCAAAAGTACATGTTATGCAATACATTTTATACATTGAAGGATTACTTAGATAAAACAGAGTAGGGGTTTGATAAAAAATGTTATACAAATAAATAATAATAATAATAATGATTATAAAACATACAACATCCCACGTAGCATCTTCACTTAATGTTTTTTCCCTTCTTTTTTTCCTTTCTAGAAATACTTACCCCCAAGCTATGGAGAGCACAATACTAACACCTCTTCCTCCTTCTGAGCTCAACATCTCACTCATTATGGAGGGATGCTGACTCAGTTTTTTCAGGATAGCAAATGAGAAGTTGCGGTACAGAAAATGGCCCATAGATGACCAGTGTGTGTGTGTGTGTGTGTGTGTGTGTGTGTGTGTGTGTGTGTGTGTGTGTAGTGAGTGAAGGTTTATGAACCAATGTGCGTATAGTGTGTGCAGTGACTGATAGTGAGATATGAGTGAACAGTGCGGCATTACATTATTTAATAAGTTATTTGTAAAAAAAGTATTGTATAGCAGGAGTAAATCTAATGATTGTCTCTAACTGGAAGTCTGTAAATATATATGGATACGAATTAGCTTATTTTAAATTGGTCCAAACTTGTGAATACTTTGACATGTCCTATATCCTTGTAAAAAGAGATCTGCATGTGAATAAAGCTACTACTACTACTACTTATTATTACTGACGGAAAACTTCAGTATGGACCATCTGATTGTCCATGGTTAACAATCAGTTTATGTATTGGGTTCAAAATCTCTCCAATACAAACTTTATGTCAATAATATCAAATTTAAACATGCTCGTACTTTCTTACTGTAACTGTAACCATCTTTAATATCTTTCCTGGATAGCTGACATGAAAAATAGTTGTTGGATAAGAATTGTGGATTCTGGTCCAGTATAAAAATTTCGTTATGTTAGGTTAAATCTTGGTCTTTGGAATGTCATTTATTGTGATAAATTTGAGTCTACATGCATCAAAGTCTGTGTAATTTCTAATAACGCGTTTCCTGATTTTTGCATTATTTTGGTATTAATTTGCTTCTGGTTTGATAGGCAAAGAGAGCGGTGTTCTCTGCTGGACTCTTGTAGTAAACACTTAGAAACTGACGGAAAAAAATCGCAACACCAAAAAACTTATTATTGTACAGTAATGAAATTTTGGCAATAGAATTGTCTAGGTAACATATTTAAGTACTTTTGAATACATTATGGGAGTGACAGTGATCAATATGTTACAAATATTTACTATTAAAAACAGTCTTGATCACAATTTATTTAGTACGGTAACCGGTTTCGACCACTACTGTGGTCATCTTGAGACCAGTGTGTAAGAACTTCCTTCTACTAGAGAATCACTAGTAGTGATTCTACTAGAGAATCACTAGTAGTGATTCTCTAGCAGAAGGAGGTTCTTACTCATTGGTATGAAGATGACCACAGTAGTGGTCGAAACCGGTCACCATACTAAATAAATTGTTATCAAGACTGTTTTTAATAGTAAACATATTTAAGTGATTAACATTGCAGGAGCACACGTTAATGTAAGCGCAAGATAAGGCATTGCAAATGTGAAATGCTGGTACGTTAATAACCGGTGTAACCGACAGAAGAATGAAAGCAAGCACGCAAACATACATCCATTGTGCTGTACAGTTGACGGATGTCAGTTTGTGGAACAGAGTTCCATGCCTGTTGCACAGGGTCGGTCAATACAGGGAGTGCCGATGCTGCTTGTGGATGACGTTGGAGTTGTCGTCCGAGGACGTCCCATATGTACTGGACTGGAGAGAGGTCTGGTGATCGAACAGGCCAAGGCAACATGTCGAAGCTCTGTAGAGCATGTTGCGTTACAACAGCGGTATGTATCCCGTTGAAAAACACCCCCTGGAATCCTGTTCATGTATAGCAGTACAGCACATCGATCACCACACTGACTTACAAATTCACAGCCAGGGAGCTTGGCAAAACCACGAGGGCGCACATGCTGTCCTACGAAATCGCACTCCAGAACGTAACTCCAGGTGTTGCTCCAGTGTGTCTAGCACGTAGGCCGGTTGGCCAAAAAATGGTTCAAATGGCTCTAAGCGCTATGGGACTTAACGTCTGAGGTCATCAGTCCCCTAGAATTAGATCTACTTAAACCTAACTAACCTAAGGACATGATACACATCCACGCCCGAGACAGGGTTCGAACCTGCGACCGTAGTAGCAGCGCGGTTCCGAACTGAAGCGCTTAGAACCGCTCGGTCATAGCGGCCGGCTGATCTATCCTTGAATAACCGATTTGTAACAGTTTGTTGTGTCCTTGTGGCACCAACTGCCACTCAAATTGCTGCTGCAGATGCAGTGTGGTGTGCCGGAACTATGTGCCCTCTCAGTAGCGCTACATGGCCGTCCAGAGCGCGGCCTTCTCGCGGCCATACATTCTCGTAGCCACCGCTGCAAGCAGTCACGTACAGAGGCCACATCCGTGGCAAGTCTTTGTGCACTGTCACAGATGGAACATCCAGCTCGACCTCGTTCGGACATAGTGAGGTGCTGATAAAGGCGTCTTTTCTTAACTAATATCAAACGACCACATCCAGTCTGAAAGCTAACTAACACTCATGAGTGGTACAAAGTGTATTTAAGGCAAACCTGTTTGGCATCCTCATAGAAGCGCTAGTAGAGCCAGTATTATGCTACTGGCACAAAATGTGAATCGACATCATCTTTCAAATGTAGAAACGCGCTGGCCAACTTTCTTTTATGTCGGACAACTCCTTCTTGGTGCTACAATTCTTTTTTCTGTCGGTGTATGTACAGATGACTGTACCGGAAAGAGATTAGAGGATCTGCAAGAAAGTTATGTTATATGGGTTGCATACAAGTCAGGCTGAACGCAAGTCAAGTCATTCTGATACATCTTGAGTGGGATAGTACGTTCTTAGAAACTTCTTAATGGCGACTTTTTATACTAGTAGACTTTATTTGGCAGGAGTGCACTCTTGGCTTGTGCTAGTCTGCTTTTTATGTCCTACGTGCTTCGTTTATCATATATTATAAGGGGCAGTTAAATGAAAGCGATACAGATAGGTTGGGGAGAGGGGGCGGGGAAGTAAGAAAAGTGTTAATTATTTCAAAAGTAATCGCCGTAAATGTTAAAACATTCACTCCACTGTGAGCCAAGACTGTCGAAGCCTTCATGCAAAAATGTTTGCGTTTGCCCACGGTACCATGATTGTACCCATGCTTGCACCTCATCAGGGCTCAAAAAAAAAAAATGGTAAAATCATGTGTAGAGATCGGGACAGAATTGCGGATGTGTAAGTGTTTCCAAGAGAAACTTCTGCGGCCTAGTGGAAACAACCTCGGCTACATGTGAGGCCGCCCGAAGAAAGACGTTTGTGGCCGTCAGTTTGCTTCGGATGAAGAGGTGCGCGCCTACGCACATCCGTGGATCCATAGGCTAAGTACGTAGATTTACATTGTTGTTACTCCGATGACGCTTGACGTAATAAACAGTTTACTTACTTTTTATCAACCTGTCTCGTCTGCATTTGACTGTCCCCATTATTTTACTTCCATGATAACACAATTCCTTTACCTTGTCTGCTTCGTGGTGACCAGTTTTGATTAAGGTTGTAGTTAATCTCATTTCTGTTATCATTAATATCTTCTGTTTTCTCTCAATCTACTTTTTGTACTCCCTAGACTGTTCGTTCCATTCAATAGCTCCTGTAACAATTCTCCTTCACTTTTACCGAAGATAGCAGTGCGTCAGCACCCCCTACCATTGATATCGTTTCACCCTGAATTTTCATTGCCCTCTTGAACATATCTTTTATTTCCGTAATTGATTCTTTGATTGAAAAAAGGGGGGAACTGCATCCCTGTCTTTCATCCTTTTTAATCTGAGCATTTCGATCTTGATCTACCATTCTTCTTTGTCCCACTACGTTCTTGTACACGTTGTGTATTATCCGTCTTTACTTATAGCTTTGTCTTATTTTTGACAGAATTTCGAGCATTTTGGACCCATTTATACATCGAACGGTTTTTCTAGGTCGACAATTCCTATGAAAGTGGCCTGATTTTTCTTAAGTCTGGCCTTCAATTATCAAGCACAATGTCAGATCTATTTCTCTGGTGCCTTTAACTTTTGGAAAGACAACCTTAATTTTCCTCCCCCTTCTTCTGTGTATTACTCTTACCAACAATTCTGATGCATGAGATATTAAGCTGATTGTGCGATGATTCTAGACACATCTATCCTTGCCATCTCCTGGATTGTCTGAATGATATTTTTTCTCAAATTGTGATGTTATGTTTCCAGTCGCGTATATTCTACAACCCATTCAAAATAGTCGTTTCGTTTTCACTTTCCCCAATGGTTTTAGAAATTCCGATGGATTTCTTATTTGTTTGCACGTCTTCCAAATCTCTGTTAAAGTCTGACTCTAATGTTGGATCCTTTATATCTAGCATACAGACAACCATTTCCTATTCTATCACGTCATCAGACAACTCCCTCCGCTCGTAGATGCCTCCAATGTATTCTTTCCATCTGTCTTCCACGTTAAACATTGGAATGCCATTCCAGTCTTAACGTTACCGCCCTTGCTTTCTGACCTTTCTATATGCTGAATCAGTCCTTTCGACGGCCATATCTGATGGCTCTCGATCTTTCACCATAATCAACATGAGGTGGCAAATATGAGGTAGCCAAGGAGATGGAAACGTGGGTTCTACTATGCTACGACTGCTTGGTAGCTACAACAGGAAAACACAATTAATTAGCACGAATACAAAATAAGGAAGTATTCATTACTTAACTTTGCTGTAGTCCATGATCAGTTGGCTGACAATTATAGAAGACGCGACTAGATAAAGCGTCTGTAGAATGACATAATTTACAAGTCACAAATCTTGCAGTGACGAATTAATCTGTCGTAACCTTGAATGTCGAAGCCGGTGAATTTGAAGACTAACTTGGAACGGATCTACATAGACTTGATGGCAGCAATGATTGAGCTGCAGACGATGACTGACATCGGCGCTGGCTGACAACTGAGCGCGGCTACGAACTGTAGACTGGCACGAGTACTCTACACACCTGCTACACATGATGTGGCCTAGCGGCGCCTCGCGGCGAGCGTAAGTACTGCGACTGGCTGTGTACGCTTTGGCTGGCACAGCCGTCCTTCTGTTCCGTTTATCGAGAGAATCGCATCCGGCGGTGGTGTGGTCGTATGACTGACGACATCACAATATCTTTACCCATTTGTTCACATTTTCCTTGTAGCTCTTTCATGTTGGCTTTCTTTAACTTTCTGTTTACTTCTTTCTTTAATGACCTGTTTTGCTTTATTCCTGTCTTTCCTTGATCATTTTTGTACTTATTTTGTCGATCATTTGATGCAAGGTTTCTTTGCAGCTACCTCCCTCGTACCTGTCATTGTCTTTCCAACGTCAGTGATTGCCCTTTCTAGAGATATCCATTCCAAATTCTGTGATTGTCTTTCTTCGGGATGTCCATTACTTTGCTACTGAGCTGTCTTTCGTAGTATTCATTATTGCATAATCTACATCCTAAGAGAACTTCAAACATATCTCATCGTTCCTCAGCGATTCAGTATTTTTTCGCAGTGATTCTTCCGGATGACTCTCTTAAACTTCAGCGCTCTTCGTCATTACTAAATTGTGATCTGAATCCAATATGTGATTTCTGATTCTTTATCTGACAGTGATGTAGGGCTGCCCATCTGTTATTTTCTCGTGACTCTGGGACTTTTCCCAGTATATCTCCTCCACCTGAGATTTTTGAACAGCATATTCCTTACTACTAGCTAAATTTTGTTGCAGAACTTAGCTAGTCATTCTACTCTCCCATTCACACGATCAACCCCATGCTCTCCCGCAACAATGTCTTCTATTTCTTCCGTTATCCGGCCGGTATGGCCGAGCGGTTCTAGGCGTTTCAGTCCAGAACCGCACGATCGCTACGGTCGCAGGTTCGAATCCTGCCTTGGGCATGGATGTGTGTGATGTCCTTAGGTTACTTAGGTTTAAGTAGTTTTACGTTCTAGGGGACTGTTGACTTCAGATGTTAAGTTCTATAGCGCTCAGAGCCATTTGAACCATTTTGAACCTTCCGCTACTTCCTCCTTCACGTCTGACCTGGTTATCTTTTTACGTACTGAATTACCCTGCTGTGTCCTCTTATACGCTATCTCTTCATCTTCCTCTTTTTGCGTCGTCTTGTGTACCTGAACTAATGTTGTTGGCGTTGGTTTGCTGTAGATTGTGATTAGAAGAGCCCTCTCTGTGAAATGTTTAAAGCAACTGAGTTTATGAGCTACCTTCCTACTCATAATGAATCCTACTCCTGTTATATCGTTCTCTGCTGATGTTGATATCAGGTGTGCTCGTCTAACTATGAACCGTTACTTTTCAGCCACTTCACTTCACTTGACCTCACTATATCTAGATTCAGCCTTTGCATATTGTTTTTCAGATTTTCTGTCTTCGCTGGCACGTTCAAACTTCTACATTCCACGCTCCAATTCGCAGAACCTTACCTTTTCTTTGGCTGTTCAGTCTTTTTTCCTTGGTTATCTCCCCTCAGACTACTCCCTCCCTGAGATACAAGTGGGGGACTAAAGCAGACTCTTTTGCCAATCGAGAGATCACGACGACGCTTTCTCAGTTAGAGGCCAGGTGCCCTGTGCCTACACAAAGTGTGTCCTTAACTTAGTGGTTTACCTGCTGCACGTTAGCGCTGTTTGTTGGTCTTGCTGACTATGCTGCCTTTTAGGGACAGTTTCCCACCCCAAGGGCAAGAATGTCCGCTCCTCAGCCCTCTTTGACAAGGCCGTTGAAAGAAGGACGGTGACTCTGTACGCCGGAAGTCTTCTACCGTCATTATTCAGAATCTGAGTAGAGGCTGGGTTCGAACCAGCACCGAGGACGTTTTGATTACTAGTCTAAGACACCATAGGTAGGCGATTGTGTACATCCTACAAACTATAAATGAGTAATTCTCAGCGAAAACCTCGTCCAAGATCGCAAATTTAGAATCCTACTATCACTAAAGATGTGAGTACTGCCTCGGAACATTGACTGTTGCCGAGCCGCAGACAGTGGATGTCTTCCGGACATCTGTTTCCCCTTCGCGGTGCGTGGCCCCTGTATCTTTACGTCTTATGTTTTTAGAATCACTGGTGCGGTCCGTTCAGTCAAAGTCCTTTGTCCATTTTGTTCTACAGGGCTAATTGCGAATAAGTACGAGGGTCGTTCAATAAATAATGCCCCATATTTCTCTAAAAAGCTTCACAGTTGATATTTGTTCTGAAGTGGTTCAAGTGGCTCTGAGTACTATGGGACTCAACATCTGAGGTCATCGGTCCCCTAGAACTTAGAACTACTTAAACCTAACTAACCTAAGGACATCACACACATCCATGCCCGAGGCAGGACTCGAAATTGCGAGCGTAGCGGTCGCGCGGTTCCAGACTGAAGCGCCAGGAAACACTCGGTCACTCTGGCCGGCGATGTTTGTTCTGTCCGCTTGTGAAGTTTTCAACCGTTATGGCAGATGGCAGGTGCGTAGCACATCGTCAACATGCCGTCTACATGCGACTCACGTTACAAGCAGCGTGTTGTTATTGAATTCTTGCGTGCAGAAAAAGAAACCGTGGTGAACGTCTATAAACATTTGTGCTCTACGTATGGCGACGCCGCTATTGATAGAAGTACAACTGTACAACGGGTAAAGAAAGTCACAGCCTCAGGAAATGCAGAAACAGAGCTCCACGATCAGCCACGCTCGGTAAGTCCTGTCACAGCCACTGTTCCAGACGTGCTGAATCGTGCGGTTGTCATAATTCGTGCTGACCGGCGCATCACAACTCGACAACTGGCTCTACAGTTGTCGATCAGCATTGGAAGTCCGTCTGCAATGATCGAGAGTCTCAGATATTCAAAGAGATGCTCACGGTGGGTAAGGAGAGGCTTTTATGTCGAGGATCGTTACGGAGGACGAAAGCTAGGTGCACCACCTTGCGCCAGAAACAAAAAGGCAGCTTTTACCAGCAGGGAATACACGCTTTTCCACAGCTTTAGCGTACGTCCATAGAACCTGATGGAGACTTCTTTTTTTTTTCGTCATCAGTCTACTGACTGGTTTGATGCGGCCCGCCACGAATTCCTTTTCTGTGCTAACCTCTTCATCTCAGAGTAGCACTTGCAACCTACGTCCTCAATTATTTGCTTGACGTATTCCAATCTCTGTCTTCCTCTACAGTTTTTGCCGTCTACAGCTCCCTCTAGTACCATGGAAGTCATTCCCTCATGTCTTAACAGATGTCCTATCATCCTGTCCCTTCTGCTTATCAGTGTTTTTCACATATTCCTTTCCTCTCCGATTCTGCGTAGAACCTCCTCATCCCTTACCTTATTAGTCCACCTAATTTTCAACATTCGTCTATAGCACCACATCTCAAATGCTTCGATTCTCTTCTGTTCCGGTTTTCCCACAGTCCATGTTTCACTACCATACATTGCTGTACTCCAGATGTACATCCTCAGCAATTTCTTCCTCAAATTATGGCCGGTATTTGATATTAGTAGACTTCTCTTGGCCAGAAATGCCTTTTTTGCCATAGCGAGTCTGCTTTTGATGTCCTCCTTGCTCTGTCCGTCATTGGTTGTTTTACTGCCTAGGTATAAGAATTCCTTAACTTCATTGACTTCGTGACCATCAATCCTGATGTTAAGTTTCTCGCTGTTCTCATTTCTACTACTTCTCATTACCTTCGTCTTTCTCCGATTTACTCTCAAACCATACTGTGTACTCATTAGACTGTTCATTCCGTTCAGCAGATCATTTAATTCTTCTTCACTTTCACTCAAGATAGCAATGTCATCAGCGAATCGTATCATTGATATCCTTTCACCTTGTATTTTAATTCCACTCCTGAACCTTTCTTTTATTTCCAACATTGCTTCCTCGATGTACAGATTGAAGAGTAGGGGCGAAAGGCTACAGCCTTGTCTTACACCCTTCTTAATACGAGCACTTCGTTCTTGATCGTCCACTCTTATTATTCCCTCTTGGTTGTTGTACATATTGTATATGACCCGTCTCTCCCTATAGCTTACCCCTACTTTTTTTGAGTATCTCGAACAGCTTGCACTATTTTATATTGTCGAACGCTTTTTCCAGGTCGACAAATCCTATGAACGTGTCTTGATTTTTCTTTAGCCTTGCTTCCATTATTAGCCGTAACGTCAAGAAGTCGGATGGTATGTCGCCAGACTTATATATTCTACAGACCAACGTGAATAGTCGTTTTGTTGTCACTTCCCCTAATGATTTCAGAAATTCTGATGGAATGTTATCTATCCCTTCTGCCTTATTTGACCGTAAGTCCTCCAAAGCTCTTTTAAATTACGATTCTAATACTGGTTCCCCTATCTCTTCTAAATCGACTCCTGTTTCTTCTTCTATCACATAAGACAAATCTTCACACTCATAGAGGCTTTCAATGTATTCTTTCCACCTATCTGCTCTCTCCTCTGCATTTAACAGTGGAATTCCCGTTGCACTCTTAATGTTACCACCGTTGCTTTTAATGTCACCAAAGGTTGTTTTGACTTTCCTGTATGCTGAGTCTGTCCTTCCGACAATCATATCTTTTCCGATGTCTTCACATTTTTCCTGCAGCCATTTCGTCTTAGCTTCCCTGCACTTCCTATTTACACTCCTGGAAATGGAAAAAAGAACACAATAACACCGGTGTGTCAGACCCACCATACTTGCTCCGGACACTGCGAGAGGGCTGTACAAGCAATGATCACACGCGGTAGGGGAACTGGTGTGTATATCCGAGAAAGTAATTCCTGCCGCAGCAGGACAGCGGCACCCCCTTTAGAGTCGAGTCTGCCTCACCTAATAACGAAGTACCTTCTACAGGTGATATGCCTACGTAGTTTGGATCACATTTCGGAAATCGAAGAAGCACACACATTTTTTAGATTGATTTCTTGTAGCATGCTGTCTCTGTTGTCTACGGCTGACCGAATATGCCACTGAAGGACCATGAAAATTATGATTGGAAATAATGCCTAGAGTTAAAATTCTTACGTCTCTCGTGTCTAACTCTGCTCGGATAAGGAAATATACCTCACTTGCTAATGTGATACTCCAGATATTATCTCGGAGTTAACTGCAGCCACCATTCGTCGTGGACATCCTGAACAGTGACACTGTGTTACGGCTTGGTGATATGGAATTCCAGTTCGCCTGGGATAAATGAAGCAGGAGAATACTGAGTGAGCCTCCATTGTATGTCATAGCTCCTCACTTGATGTATCATAAAACTAATTCGAAAACATATACATACCCGCACTGTTCGATATTGCACTTCACCACAGTCCCACTGAACGTGAAGCATTGATCGAAGTATACAATTCATTTTTTCCTCAACGTTTAGAATAAATACGTCTGTTAACGCAGATTTTACAGTTTCAAGAGATTATTCCAACAAACTGAGGCAAGGGTCAAATCCTTGTCAGAGCCAGTCCACAAAGAAACCTCAACTTTCTGGTTGCTATATAGTCCACGTTGGAGGCGGCGTCATCGGTGTCTAATGTATAGGCACTGGTTTACGCGTATAGTTATTTTGTTTTGGCTTCTCAGGTGCTACGGTGCATCTTGTGCTGTTCGTGTCTTCCCTGCAGGAAGAAAACGAAGAAAGCGACACCTTATGTGGAACGCTACCCAAGTAGGAAAGAGTGGAAGAAATACCTTGATGCTGGAATAATGGATCTAGACATGGTGAGCAACTCCAAGACGTATCAAAAACGGCACAGCGATGTTAAAGCATTACTGAAATTAGTAACAATGCTTACTCTAGTAGCAAAATCTGGTTTTTTAACTTCTCAGTTTTTTTCAATATTCCAACTATTTGTTTTAGTTTTCTGGTTTATATTAAATCTTAAATTAGACCTTAGAAGCATACACTCATTTTCGGTGTCTACGTCTAATTCTGGAGAAGTGCTGTTACGCTCTCACCGTTAATATAAAATCGATGAGATGGCTGTCATTATCACATTGACTTTCCAGGTGTAGTTTTTTTATTTGATGCACTTCAAAGATTACGATTGTTGTATCGTGATATGTTAATCTGATCACTCAAGGAGATGATGTCCTTTGTCGTTGTCCAAATCTCTTTGCCCTCAGCCATCCACGATCACTTCCCATGAAGAGTTTTAGATCTCACCTTAAGATAAATTTACGTCTTTATGAAGCAACGATATTTTGATAGTCTTTAACACTGGTAGCATGCCGCGACAGCGTGGACGTGAACCGTATGTGCAGTTGACGGACTTTGAGCGAGGGCGTATAGTGGGCATGCGGGAGGCCGGGTGGACGTACCGCCGAATTGCTCAACACGTGGAGCGTGAGGTCTCCACAGTACATCGATGTTGTCGCCAGTGGTCGGCGGAAGGTGCACGTGCCCGTCGACCTGGGACCGGACCGCAGCGACGCACGGATGCACGCCAAGACCGTAGGATCCTACGCAGTGCCGTAGGGGACCGCACCGCCACTTCCCAGCAAATTAGGGACACTGTTGCTCCTGGGGTATCGGCGAGGACCATTCGCAACCGTCTGCATGAAGCTGGGCTACGGTCCCGCACACCGTTAGGCCGTCTTCCTCTCACGCCCCAACATCGTGCAGCCCGCCTCCAGTGGTGTCGCGACAGGCGTGAATGGAGGGACGAATGGAGACGTGTCGTATTCAGCGATGAGAGTCGCTTCTGCCTTGGTGCCAATGATGGTCGTATGCGTGTTTGGCGCCATGCAGGTGAGCGCCACAATCAGGACTGTATACGACCGAGGCACACAGGGCCAACACCTGGCATCATGGTGTGGGGAGCGATCTCCTACACTGGCCGTACACCTCTGGTGATCGTCGAGGGGACACTGAATAGTGCACGGTATATCCAAACCGTCATCGAACCCATCGTTCTACCATTCCTAGACCGGCAAGGGAACTTGCTGTTCCAACAGGACAATGCACGTCCGCATGTATCCCGTGCCACCCAACGTGCTCTAGAAGGTGTAAGTCAACTGCCCTGGCCAGCAAGATCTCCGGATCTGTCCCCCATTGAGCATGTTTGGGACTGGATGAAGCGTCGTCTCACGCGGTCTGCACGTCCAGCACGAACGTCCAACTGAGGCGCCAGGTGGAAATGGCATGGCAAGCCGTTCCACAGGACTACATCCAGCATCTCTACGATCGTCTCCATGGGAGAATAGCAGCCTGCATTGCTGCGAAAGGTGGATATACACTGTACTAGTGCCGACATTGTGCATGCTCTGTTGCCTGTGTCTATGTGCCTGTGGTTCTGTCAATGTGATCATGTGATGTGTCTGACCCCAGGAATGTGTCAATAAAGTTTCCCCTTCCTGGGACAATGAATTCACGGTGTTCTCATTTCAATTTCCAGGAGTGTATTTCATTCCTCAGCGACTTGTATTTCTGTATTCCTGATTTTCCCGGAACATGTTTGCACTTCCTCCTTTCATCAATCAACTGAAGTATTTCTTCTGTTACCCATGGTTTCTTCGCAGCTACCTTCTTTGTACCTATGTTTTCCTTCCCAACTTCTGTGATGGCCCTTTTTAGAGATGCCCATTCCTCTTCAACTGTACTGCCTACTTCGCTATTCCTTATTGATGTATCTATAGAGTTAGAGAACTTCATACGTATCTAGTCATTCCTTAGAACTTCCGTATCCCACTTCTTAGCGTATTGAATCTTCCTTACTAATGTCTTGAACTTCAGCACTACTATATTGTGATCTGAGTCTATATCTGCTCCTGGGTACGCCTTACAATTCAATATCTGATTTCGGAATCTCTGTCTGACCATGATGTAATCTAATTGAAATCTTCCCGTTTCTCCCGGCCTTTTCCAAGTATACCTCCTCCTCTTGTGATTCTTGAACAGGGTATTAGCTATTACTAGCTGAAACTTGTTGCAGAACTCAATTAGTCTTTCTCGTCTTTCATTCCTTGTCCCAAGCCCATATTCTCCTGTAAACTTTTCTTCTACTGCTTCCCCTACAACTGCATTCCAGTCGCCCATGACTATTAGATTTTCGTCCCCCTTTACATACTGCATTACCCATTCAGTATCCTAATACACTTCCTCTATCTGTTCATCTTCCGTTTGCGACGTCGTCATGTATACCTGAACTATCGTTGTCGGTGTTGGTCTGCTGTCGATTCTGATTAGAACAACCCGGTCACTGAACTGTTCACAGTAACAGACCCTCTGCCCTACCTTCCTATTCATAACGAATCCTACACCTGTTATACCATTTTCTGCTGCTGTTGATATTACCCGATACTCATCTGACCAGAAATCCTTGTCTTCCTTCCACTTCACTTCACTGACCCCTACTATATCTAGATTGAGCCTTTGCGTTTCCCTTTTCATATTTTCTAGTTTCCCTACCACGTTCAAGCTTCTGACATTCCACGCCCCGACTCGTAGAATATTATTCTTTCGTTGATTATTCAATCTTTTTCTCATGGTAACCTCCCCCTTGGCAGTCCCCTCCCGGAGATCCGAATGGGGGACTATTCCGGAATCTTTTGCCAATGGAGAGATCATCATGACACTTCTTCAACTACAGGCCACATGTCCTGCGGATACACGTTACTTGTCTTTAATGCAGTGGTTTCCATTGCCTTCTGCATCCTCATGTCGTTGATCATTGCTGATTCTTCCGCCTTTAGGGGAAATTTCCCACCCCTAGGACAAGAGAGTGCCCTGAACCTCTAGCCGCTCCTCCGCCCTCTTTGACAAGGCCGTTGGCAGAATGAGGCTGACTTCTTATGCCGGAAGTCTTCGGCCGCCAATGCTGATTATATATCAAAACCTAGGCAGTGGCGGGGATCGAACTCGGGGCCGAAGACGTTTTGATTATGAATCAAAGGCGCTACCCCTAGACCACGGGCACGATCCTACTACATAGAAAAATAGGACATGGAGAAGACATATTGATGTGTATTGTCACCAAATTCTGATTCTTAACAATAAACATGTTCTGAGAAAAAATGCGGGTCATTATTTAGTGAACGACCCTCGTAATTCTGTCTTTATATCTGGTGTATTCTTGCTTACTCAGATATTATTATCACGAACCTAATATCTGCTGTCTACGAATTATTTACTCCTGCCTCATTCGTGAGAACACATTCCTCATTCCTCTGGAGTAAAGTAGGC
This sequence comes from Schistocerca gregaria, assembly GCF_023897955.1. Classification (NCBI taxonomy): domain Eukaryota; kingdom Metazoa; phylum Arthropoda; class Insecta; order Orthoptera; family Acrididae; genus Schistocerca; species Schistocerca gregaria. The sequence continues at coordinate 44,813,732 of NC_064925.1, forward strand.
ATAGTGTTGGTCTTTCTAAAACTGCACCACAGTTTCTCTCCTTTTTTAAATTTATATGTCTAATGATCTCAGTCATACGTTCAAGTCTAAAGTCATATTACACGCTGAGGAAATGAACGTCTACAATCCCGTTACACGCACCATTGTCCACTATGATTCACGCAGCTGTACACTAATTAAGAGGGAGGCGCAAAAGGTTCTAATACTTGAAAAAAAAAAAAGGCGATGAGCCGAAGCTGGGGCCCGATGACGGTGAAGATACTTGGAGAGAAAGAAAGAATAATGAAATTTGTCAGATCATGAACCAGCCCAGCGTTGTACAATATGAAGAGAGCAGGAGACTCCAGTGGGCACGACAGGTAATCGGTATGCCAGAGGACTAAGCAAGCTCTCATTGCCCACATTACAAGAAAAGGATCCGTGGGTAAGCCAAGAAACTGTTGGGAAGGAGACATAAAGAGAGATGCGGTAGCTTGGAATGCACTAATTTGGGAGGAAACAGCAGCAGACACGAGGCAGTGGATACGCGCTGTTGGTATGGCCTACAGGATTGGTGACTGCTCGGTTGGCAACTAGGCGCCGTTAATGTAGGTCAAGCATTATATTTTGTTTCCAGTATCTGTCTGTCCCTGGAACAATAAGGTGTATCATTGACTCTGAATGAAAGTACCCTGTTTGCTTATTGGTCTACCTTGGCAGTCACTGCGTCTTCTTGCCATACGGCGGACCCCGATTCTATTGCAGGTACTGCCGGGAATGTTTCCCTGTTGGGAAGCCTCGAACGTGGTGTGCTGGCTGTGGTGACGCCAGCTGCGGAGCTGCTTGAATCAGAAGCGGCGGCTCCAAGGTGTAGTGGAGCTGACAACGGCCGTGAGAGCGGCGTGCTCACGTCACGCCTCTCCGTGTCGCAGCTGAATGTCGTCATTTGGCAGAGGCTCACTAGGCAGCCCGTCCTCATCCCGTCGGTCGCTGGGAGTGTTCTCAGAGCTCTTCTGCAAGCGGCGACCGCGGTGTAAGAGCACAACAGCACCTCAAGACCCTAGCACTCGAAACCTTGCGGATTTATTGGTTATTTTTCTTTAAATGCTGTGAAGCGTAACGTAGATGCTGCAGTCTGAAAGACACTCCTCTGTAATCTGCCCCACTACTGCTCCTCTAGACTTGGCAACAGCGTCGTGAGCACAGCTTTTGTTGTGCACGTCGTAAGGCGCTTTCGCGGATGCCCATGCGTGACATAACTGCCTTACGGGCCAAATACGTAGGATTTGATAAACAACGTGCAACGTTCACGACGTGCAGAGCTAGCCCTTGCCACACAACTAGAAGTTTACAACAGTGCCACCAGGTGGCAGCACACTGCGGCAGATTTCTATATCCGTCCGTTCGGCATAAATCCTGCTAATGTTCCTCAGGTACACTTTACTAAAAGAAGATCGGACGTCAGTGTATGTTAAAGCTGTAAACCTATTTTGTGGGTTTCTAAATGAGTTATAGTATATGAAATTATGAACTTAATCTTACGGTAGTCCATTTGATATTTGATGCGCTGACAAGGGAAACTCCCCCCCCCCCCCCCCCCACTCCAGATTTAGTCGTAAGATTGCCCAGTGAATTGCCCGTTAAAAAATGAACACAGATCAAGCATGAAAACAGGAAGAAGGTGTAATAAACTGTAAAAAAAAGCAAAATGGAAACAGTGAGTGGTACAACTTACCGAGTATAACGTTAATCTAAGTGGGGAAATGACGGCGTCGTGTGGTTAGGTGGTCGTGGTGTTGATGTGCAACACGGATGGGCCGCGATCAAAAATTCCATCTTTTTGTCTTTTCCACAATATGATGAACTGTGCGCCCGGTTATTGAAATGTTTGTTCTCCTTCTGCAGTCTTGGCAGTTGTCATACTATACGTTGGTTACGAATATGACTCATGTGTAAGTGTATATTACCGTCACAAGAAAATGTGATGAATAGTGAGAGCAGGCGAGATACCACACAGAAGATTCACAGAAATGGAAACGACAAATAAACGAATGTGAACTGTGCTAATACAACGGAATTCAAGAGTCGAAACTTTCAAAACGGCGCCGGCCAGGGTGGCCGAGCGGTTCTAGGCGCTACAGTCTGGAACTACGCGACCGCTACGGTCACAGCTTCGGATCCTGCCTCGGTCATGGATGTGTGTGATGTCCTTAGGTTAGTTACGTTTAAGTAGTTATAAGGGACTGATGATCTCAGAAGTTAAGTCTCATAATGCTCAGAGCCATTTCAACCATTTCAAAACGGAACTCAACTTCAAAAAGGTTAAAAACATTTATTTTGATTGACACAGGCAAAACTGTGTGATTGTAAAACTATTGCGTTCGTTTGTTGTAGCTTCTATGGCAAACTATTGTGGTTCCATCATTTCCTCGGGAGTGATCACATTACATTCATATTAACACCTAAATCGGGCAAAGGAGGCATATCTCACTCACTCAATTGGCGTGCAAATTAGGTGCATCGGTAAGAGATTGCTATCATATGACACACGCACTGTCACTAATGCCGTGTATGACAAACCAGACGTATTTACACCACGATACAGACACGTATTTAGATACAGCGAATAGCGAAAAAAAAATTGGCGTGAGTGAATTTTGAGCCCAGCTCGCCCACTTTGCAGTCCAACGTTCTGACCACTTAATCACGATGCCGTGGCTCTTCTACTTCGGTCGATGTTGCACTTGTTAAACTAGGATCTTTCACTATTTCTATTTTGCTTCTTTTCGCAGTTCAGTACACCTTCCTCCTCTTTTAATGCTTGATCTGTGTTTAGTAATTGACGGGCTCTTCACGCGGCCATCTTACCACTAAATCTGAGAGGGGTGCGATGGGAAGTTTTCCTTGCGAGAATCGTAAGGGCCTAAAGCTCACCACCGTCGAATTGAGATTGTAGCATTTATTCATGCTGTTGATCTTATGGTCAGTCAGGCCCACATTGTACATATGAAAATTCGCGGAAAGCTGTATCACTGTTTTCTCTGATATTCAGGCGGTGTGTCTTTAAGCTCTTGTGTGTCTCAGCGCCTCATTTGTATTCTAGTCAAGTGACCGTGTGGGTAGACATTTCCACTTGAGTTTAAATGTTTCCATTAGCGGTACTTTGTGTTTGGAGTTGGTTTCTAGTGTGTGGGAGTCGCATCTCGTGTGTCATGTAAACATAAATTATGTTGAAACTATTTTCAATGTTAACAGAAAAGTAAAGACGTGAGAACGGGTTGAGCGTCGTGCTTGGGTAGCTTAGTAGGTAGAGGACTTGCCTAAGAAAGACAAAGGTCCTGACTTCGAGTCTCGGTCCGACACACAGCTTTAGTCTGCCAGGAGGTTTTCATATCAGCACACACTCCACTGCAGAATGTAAATCTCATTCTGGAAGAGAAAAGTAAATTACCGGGAAAACTTAACCACAAAGGAACTAGGACCTCCTTTGATTGAGAGACTGGCGAAATCAAATTGGAGTGACTACAAGTGAACATTTAACAAGGAAATGCACAGTTAGCAGAAGTTGTTATTTACACAAAAATGCGAAATGGAGAGTTGCAGAATTTTACGTGTTATTTCGTGATTGCCCCAATCTCTATTTATTTTGCACAAAACAACAAAATTCCACAAAAACAATTCTTTCTTTTGTCAAATAAGTCATACACGTTATTATTATTACTAATGTTGTTATTATTAGCAGCGGCTGTAGTTGTATAAAATTCTTGGTAAGCATAACTGTTATACAGCAGATGATATTAATTTCACACTCTCAAATTTATCTGAATCTAAAAATATTTGAATACCCAAAATGTATACTCAAGAGTCGCCACTGTATGTAGCTATCATGCAGAGTTTACGAGAGGCTCTTTATAAGATTTCCTCAGTGCCAGCAATTACTTCCTGATAACAATCAAACAAAGTAGTCGTTACGTAGTTACTATTATGAATGGTTTTTCTGCAGTTCTCAAACCTCTGTCTTCCTTGTCATTATACCTGAACTACAAGGTTGGTATAAAACGTTTTAGGACTGGAACAGAAAGAAATGACTTACCTCCGTGATACTTTTTTATATTTTAAGGTAGTCTCCCTGTCGGCATTGTAATTCTGTCAGAGACAGCAAAGGACTTAGAATTAGAAGGGCAGTTTAAGGGAATGGATGGTGCCTTGAAAGGAGGAGATAAGATGAACATCCACTAAAGCAAAACGAGACTACTGGGGTGTAGTTGAATTAAATCAGGTAAATCTAGGAATTAGATCAGGAAACAAGATACTTAAAGAATATACAAGTTTTGCTGTTTATTCAGTAAAATAACGAATGATTATCGAGGTAGAGATGATATAAAATGTAGACTGGCACTGGAAAGGAAAGCTTTTCTGAGCGAGAGAAATTGGTTAATATCGGATATAGAATAAGTGCCAGTAAGTCGTTGCTGAAAGTACTTGTATGGAGTGTTGCCATGTATGGAAGTGAAACATGGACGAAAAATTGGGGAGAAGAGAAATTTCTGGTACAACCTGACTAAAAGAAGGGATCGGTTGGTAGGACACATTCCGAGGAGTCAAGGGATGACCAATTTAATATTGGAGGGGAGCGTAGTGGGGTAAAAATCGTAGTGGGAGTCCAAGAGATGAATACAGTAATCAAATCCAGAGGGATGTATGCTGCAATAGTTACTCGGAGCTGAAGAGGCTTGTACAGCATAGAGTAGCATGGAGAGCTGAATCGAACCAGTCTTCGGACTGAAGACCACAACAACAACAACAACAGTCTCCCTTTACACTAAAGCACTTGATCCAGCGATGTTCGAATGCCTTGGTCCCACATCGAAAATTAGATTCCATTCGCATCCCAGAAAACTGGCGCTAAGGTGTGTCTCGCCAACCGTATTGCCTTTGTTTTCTGTGGTTGTGGCTGTGGTTGTGGTGGTGGTGGTGGTAGTCGTGAATCAAAATGTTTACATTGCTTTGATTGTTGTTTTTTCTTTCGGGTATAGTACCGGACACAAGTTTCATCTATGTCCACCAAGCGGCGCAAAAAAAATCTTTTTGGTTTGCTCTGAAAACTGTTGAAACATTGATGAGGCATTTCCATTCGGATGCGTTTCTGTCCCGCTTTATGGGGAGTATCAATACTCTATCCTGATAATGTAAGATTTCACATACTTGCATCTCGTTTTCTCTGATACTATTCAAGAGAATAAAATGAACTTTGCCAGGATGTAGAGTGACTGATCTACTGTCAAATATCTAACATTATTACGAATCGATATATTGATTTTTAGTGAATGTCATTAAAATTTATGTAATTTTTAAAAAGTACTTTTTGTGATAAAACTATCAGTGCTATTCCTACCATTTCAATAAGAGTTAAAAATTTCAGAGCTTCAGCTTTAGAAGTATCTGAGATAATAGGAAAAATTTGCAAAAAGTAATTTTCAGAAATCGTACTCGAAAGCTGAAGTACGGGAAAACTTATTGTTGAATGAAAATACGGATGAATACTCTCCGGTTCTGTAGTCTCTTTCTCCGTCTGAGGGATCTTGCTTCTGTTGTATTTTTGATAATGATCTCAGCCTTGGAAACTAGCTGTCTTTCCAGTTCTGGTAGCGTTGCTTCAGTATTATGGCCAGACTTAATTCCAAATTACTTCAGAGCCTTTATTCTGCCTGAATTTCCGCCACTGAAGGTGATCAGAGCATTATAGACTCCACTCTTCAGAGTTTTCAAGCCCACAAATAAGAGTTAGCGCACAACGCCCAAACAACATTCTTCAAAGACTCATTTACATTTTGAGTCTTCCCTGTAAAGCATTTGCTCAGAACGTCTGGATGTGTTAGATCTCTATATACTTGCTTTATTACTGCTCCAACAGCTTCAGGGGTGATGTTCGTATGGGTATATTTGGTTTCTGCTGCCTCAGCTTCCTGGTATTTAAACCAGTCGACTGAACAAAAGTTGAGTAGTGGCTTCCCATCACTTGAGATCTTGTGGAAAAATTTTGTCAATACTGCTTTTCTCATTCCTTCCAGGTTTCTTGTACTCTTTGTAATAGTTTTTCCATAGTATTGATTTACATGATTTATTGCCTTGCCAATCCAAACATCCTGTGGCAGTCTTTCCATTTTCATGCTTTTTGCTACAAAAGTTCTGCCTAATTTTACGAGCCGGGTACCCATTCGTTTTTGCACGTGACAGACACATTCTAAATTTTTCCGCGTTGGATCATCATAAGCCTGCTGTCGATTTTCTGGCATAATCCATCAAATGCTATCTATATGTCGTTACTACCATCATTTTCTTCAAGTGCTTCCAGATATAATTGATTCTTCCGCAATTACTTGTACTGTTTTCTTTGGAGTATCTGTGTATTTTAAAACATATTGGGGGGGAGGGGGGGGGGGGGTTACAGATTCATAAGAGCACACGAAGCTTTTCCAGCCCAGGAGACTTTACTGATGTATCTCAGCCCACAGAAATATCTGACGTCCGCCTCAAAATTCTTTCCTACTCTTTCAACACGAACAAGAGACTTGCAAACTAAAAACGAAACCGTTTCCTTTGCTGACATTTTCAGAAACTATCCCGTCACCACTCCTATTGAAGCACGCAGTGTGATTAAACATTGTTTTAGTACATTAATACCCACTTCTACGCACTGAAATGTACACTTCATTACTGCTCACAAGCTTCTTCTCGGAAGCTTTTGACAGAGAAGAACTTTTCTCAGTGTTGCCTGACCTAACCTCGTTCTCTGGATGTAAACTTCCAAAATGACATGTTCTGTACAATCTATTTCCGTTATTTTTTCTGTTCTTGAACATTCCGTTTGGTGGTGTGACATTAAAGAAAGAAACACAAGTAAATGAGCATGAAGTCAAAATATGCACAACGAAAGGTGTAATGCGCTTTACAAATGATACCACGCATTTTACTACAAATAGGAAGTGACATCATAGCAACCAATGTAGACAACCGATGCAGCAGGATGTTTACTATAAATAAACTTAAATCACCGCCTTCTAGAGAAAACAGTCCGCATCTTGTCGTAACTGAGGAAGTACTTATGATGTCTGCACAAAATACTTGCGCAGTGTATTATTTCAAAATAAATTACAAATCCTTATAGTCATCCAAAATCAACGCAACATACGTAATTAAAGAGAAAACCGAAAGCAATAATTTTCCATAAGTAAATAAAAAGCAACATTTTATACCCTCCCCATCTATTGTACTCCCCTTAAGAGTCGCAGCACCCAACTAGAAAATTTTTGCCAACGCCGTAGCCGAACGGTTCTAGGCGCTTCATTTCGGAACCGCACTGCTGCTACGATTACAGGTTCGATTCCTGCCTCGGGCATGGATATGTGTGATGTCCTTAGGTGAGTTAGGTTTATGTAGTTGTAAGTCTAGTCCGACAGTGCTTAGGGCCATTGAAACATTTTACAAAATTTTTCTAGCAAATAATTTTCTCACATCCAGTCCCACTGTTAAAATGTAATACGCCCATTCCTACGGCTTCAGTAATTTCTTGCACTTTCAGTCGGCGATTCCCCACAACCATATCGTGCACGTTTGCAATAATGTATGCTATAGTCACACATCTTGGCCAACCACTACGCAGATCATCGTCTAAGCTGTTCCGACCAAATTTAAACTCATTTGTCCAGTTGGTACCAGTTCAATATGTAGAAGCGGAGTCCTCTGGAGTGTTCTTATAATCTGCACGAATTTCCTTGGCCTTCAAACTTTTTATGACGGACTTAACCACTGCCCGAATCTCGATTTTATTAATTAATTAATTAATTTATTTATTTATTTATTTATTTTTTGCCACCTTCAGATATCGCCACACGGGAAGAACAACGGAGAAGTCCGCACCAGAAATCTGTATGCAAGGAATTGACGTGTCAAAGTGTTCTGGTGCGAAGTCAACTGCCGGTATACCAGGCAGGAACGTTAGAGTAGAGAGGGCTGTGCGAAATCTACTCTGTAGGAATCAGCATAGGTTTCGAAAAAGACGGTCGTGTAAAACCCAGCTCGCGCTATTCGTCCACGAGAGTCAGAGAGCCATAGACACGGGTTCACAGGTAGATCGGAAGTTCACTGAGACTTCTTGCAGATGATGCTGTGGTGTATCGAGAGGTTGTAACAATGGAAAATTGTACTGAAATGCAGGAGGATCTGCAGCGAATTGACGCATGGTGCAGGGAATGGCAATTGAATCTCAATGTAGACAAGTGTAATGTGCTGCGAATACATAGAAAGATAGATCCCTCATCATTTAGCTACAAAATAGCAGGTCAGCAACTGGAAGCAGTTAATTCCATAAATTATCTGGGAGTACGCATTAGGAGTGATTTAAAATGGAATGATCATATAAAGGTGATCGTCGGTAAAGCAGATGCCAGACTAAGATTCATTGGAAGAATCCTAAGGAAATGCAAACCGAAAACAAAGGAAGTAGGTTACAGTACACTTGTTCTCCCGCTGCTTGAATACTGCTCACCAGTGTGGGATCCGTATCAGATAGGATTGATAGAAGAGATAGAGAAGATCCAACGGAGAGCAGCGCGCTTCGTTACAGGCTCATTTAGTAATCGCCAAAGCGTTTGGGAGATGATAGATAAACTCCAGTGGAAGACTCTGCAAGAGAGACGCTCAGTAGCTCGGTACGGGCTTTTGTTGAAGTTTGGAGAAGATTCCTTCACCGAAGAGTCAAGCAGTATATTCCTCCCTCATATGTGTATCTCGCGAAGAGGCCATGAGGATAAAATCAGAGAGATTAGAGCCCACACAGAAGCATAACGACAATCCTTCTTTCGACGATCAATACGAGACTGGAATAGAACCGATAGAGGTACTCAAGGTACCCTCCGCCACACACCGTCAGGTGGCTTGCGGAGTATGGATGCAGATGTTGTAGATGATGTGAGCCAGTTGCACGCTGACCGACCTCTCTCAAGGACGACAAGGCGGCGTCAGCGCCCTCTACACTGAGAGGCCGGAGCCCCAGCTCTCGAGTTGTGCAGCAGCGAGGTCTAGAGTAGCATCGAGGCCAGTCATTTCGCTTCTACTAAGTAGCATCGTCTATGCTGAAGAGATTTCTTATTTTGTCTGTCGCCCTTTGCTTGCGACGCATCTGTATTTTACGAAGTTAAGTATTGCAATCATTTCCTTTTGTAATAAACTTCTCTAATACGATTTGCTTGAATTGTTCTCTAACCATGCGAGAATCAGGTTCCCTAGACACCCCATCTTTGACAACTAGGCAGGATACAATATCAGATACTACCATTCGCTTGTCTGTAGTGTAGGTGCCTGTAATACCGTATGTAGGATCTTTTTTAAATTCACTCGATATTCGAAACTCTAATGAACGATACAGCTGCTCGCTAGCGTATTCTGTATATTGTGATCCATCATCTCCAACAACTATCTTTGAAATAAAGTCGTAGCATACAATTACCACAACAATTTATTCGTAATGAGAACTAAAATAGACTATTTACTTTTATTGTAGGCTCGACGCGAGGCAGGAAATTAACCGTTTTTGTCTCGTCTTCACACGCTGCAATGCAGTTCTATCGAACCTTTGTGAACACTAGGTCTACGCATAATCGGTTTGTTCGATGTAATCAAAATTTTGTAGTAAAAATTTGCTCTGATGTATAACAACAGAAACTTTTGGCCTCTACGTACAGTTGCTTCAAATTGTACCCTCATTTCCATATCGACCTTTACTTTAAATAAATGTTACTCCCTTTCCATATCGATCACTTTACTTGTTGAATTTAGTTTATCGGCGTTTTTCGTGGGGTTCGAGTTTTTGTAATTCGTTCCGCTTTTAGAAATTATTCACAGTTTTACCAACATGGAAATATAACCAACTCTTATCTGTAATGGCGTAATTTTTTAGCCAGTAGTTTCCATGAGACAATCATACAAGGCCTGTCATGAAACACTGCTCACCTTAATTTTGATACCTTTTTTGGAAGAGCCTTTTGAATCAGTTTAGGGATTCTGTCAGAACATCTCTATTCTGAAAACTAGTTTTACATAAAAAATGTTTTAATTACTATTATTTAATTAAAACTGTAATAAAGATAGATGGATAACACTCGTTTTTACTGACAGAGATAAAATCCAGCTTGTTGTTCGCAACCGTACAATCAAACGAAATCGCTTGACATATGTTGTCTTGTCGTTGACACTGCAGAGTCTTGTACCATATGAATCAAGGGAGGGGTTGCTGCTTGGTGGCCGGCATCCTCTTCCTACAACACAATTGCACACATGTATTAAAAACATTTTTTATCAACAAGAACAAGGAGCTACTTATCTTTCAGCTAGTCCATGTGATGTGGTACAAGCTCTTCCGTAATAGTCCATGTTAGCCTCACTGCAGGTGAAGTAAAAGTCCCGCTACAAACACTACACTCTCGTATCCGGTCACGTGAACTGACAGACGTCAACTACACTACTGGTCATTAAAATTGTTACACCACGTAGAAGACGTGCCACAGACGCGAAAATTAACCGACAGGAAGAAGATGCTGTGATGTGCAAATGATTAGCTTTTCAGAGCCTTCACACAAGGTTCGCGCCGGTTGTGGTACCTACAACATGCTCACATAAGGAAAGTTTCCAACCGATTTCTCATACACAAACAGCAGTTGACCGGCGTTGCCTGCTGAAAAGTTGTTGTGAGACCTCGTGTAAGAAGGAGAAATGCGTACCATCACGTTTCCGACTTTGATAAAGGTCGGATTGTAGCATATCGCGATTGCGATTTATCGTATCAAGACATTCCTGCTCGCGTTGGTCTACATCCAATGACTGGTAGCAGAAAATGGAATCGGTGGGTTCAGGAGGGTAATACGGAGCGCCGTGCTGAATCCTAACGGCCTCGTATCACTAGCAGTCGAGATGACAGGCATCTTATCCGCATGGCCGTAACGGATCGTTCAGCCATGTCTCGATCCCAGAGTCAACAGATGGGGAAGTTTGCAAGACAACAACCATCTGCACGAACAGTTCGACAACGTTTGCAGCACCATGGACTATCAGCTCGGAGACCGTGGCTACGGTTTCCCTTGACGCTCCATCACAGACAGGAGCGCCAGCGATGATGTACTCGACGACGAACCTGGGAGCACGAATGGCAAAACGTCATTTTTTCGGGTTAATCCAGGTTTTGTTTACATCATCATGATGATCCCATCCGTGTTTGGCGACATCGCGGTGGACGCACATTGGAAGCGTGTATTCGTCATCACCGTATTGGTGTATCACCCGGCGTGATGGTATGGCGTGCTATTGGTTACACGTCTCTGTCACCTCTTGTTCGCATTGACGGCACTTTGAACAGTGGACGTTACATTTCAGATGTGTTACGACCCGTGGCTCTACCCTTCATTCGATCGCTGCGAAACCCCACGTTTCAGCAGGACAATGCACGACAGCATGTTGAAGGTCCTGTACGGGCCATTCTGGATACAGAAAATGTTCGACCGCTGCCCTGGACCACACATTCTTCAGATCTCTCAGCTATTGAAAACGAATGGTCAATGCTGGCCGAGCAACTGGCTCGTCACAATGCGCCAGTCACTACCCTTGATGAACTGTGGTATCGTGTTGAAGCTGTACACACCATCCAAGCTCTGCCCAGGCGTATCAAGGCGGTTATTGCGGCGAGAGGTGGTTGTTCTGGGTACTGATTTCTCAGAATCTATGTACCCAAATTGCGTGAAAATGTAATCACTTGTCAGTTCTAGTATAATATATTTGTCTAATGAATACCCGTTTATCATCTGCATTTCTTCTTGGTGTAGCAGTTTTAATGGCCAGTAGTGTAGAATAGTGACTGAGACTTAGAGTGCGACTGTCTATGGCTGACTGGGCACTCCAGTCCACAGCACGATCTAAATACTGGCGGTCGAGAGGGCGTTAGAGGCGTGTTACCTGCGAGTCTGTCTTTGGCCTTTTTCCTGATAGGCGCGCTTCATTCAGCTCCTGTTATCGATCGTCTTGCAATCTGTTTGGCGACCAGTATGCTGGCGACACCTTACGCCAGCACAACATACGTCACAGCAATACTTTCTCTAATTTGTATTTTTACGTTTGTCGATGTACAGGTGAGGAGTAGTTTTGTTGAAACGAAAAGCAAAGGGGTCACATAACGATAACCACAGCAATAGAAAATATCTCACACAGTGTCCGGTATAATTAGCCATACCGTCGTCAGACGGTTAAAAAATTAATAAAAGCCGGCCGCGGTGGTCTCGCGGTGCTAGGCGCGCAGTCCGGAACCGTGCGACTGCTACGGTCGCAGGTTCGAATCCTGCCTCGGCCATGGATGTGTGTGATGTCCTTAGGTTAGTTAGGTTTAAGTAGTTCTAAGTTCTAGGGGACTAATGACCACAGCAGTTGAGTCCCATAGTGCTCAGAGCCATTTGAACCAATTAATAAAACGGTGGAACGCAGTAAGAAGCCCGGTTGATCGCGTAGCTAAATGGACGAGCCAGCCACTGAAGAAACACGTCGAAACTTCCGCCCAGTTCAAACAGGCAGTTGTCCTGACGCAACATATAGTCCTCTTAGCCAACACTCTTTGTCGCCCTGACACGACAGCCTGGAGAGAATAATGGGACGCTGAGGTAAGCGGCGGTTTTCCCCTAGCGGACTACTTTTGCTGCTTTGTCAGCTTCCTCTCTTAATTCCCCTCGACTCCCACGTGTCCAGCAAGGCAGCAGAAGGACACCTCTTTCCTCTGCCTATGCAGGAGGCGGATAAAGTCCTGGACATCTGAACTATCCTATCTGCTGGGAAATTTTTTGAATAGCCTGCAGAACATTAAGATTTTGTGGAAAGTTTCTACTGGACCAAACTGCTGAGGCCATCGGTCCCTAGGCTTACACACTACTTAATCTAACTTAAACTAACTTACGCTAAGGACAACATACAGACCCATGGCCGAGGGAGGACTCGAACCTCCGACGGGGGCCGCCGCATGAACCGAGACAAGGTGCCCGAGACCGCGCGGCTACCCCGGTACGGTATGCACGGTACACTGAGAAGTGGCTCGGTGGACTAATTTTAATGGCAAAATGTGAGCAGACAACAGAAAGCCCTTTCAATCCGGATCAAACAAAATATCGTACAAAACTATTTGCACGCGAGCAAAACGAAATGTATCAGGGCCTTCGAATGTTATTTGGTTGCACTCAATTATCGACATACATGGCCAACAGCATAACTTAAAATTATTAGTTTGGTGCTTAAGCTCGTAGCGTTCACCAATGTGTTTAATAAGCACAACGAATACACATAAGAGAGACTTTGTAGTCCTCAATAATTTATTCTCCTTCACTACTGCCAACGCAGAAGTAACTTTTCGATTTTGCGACTGTAGAAATCACGGGGTTTTGAGGCGAAGAACTCGTCTAGCCATCTCCGGAGCTCATTTTCATCCGGAAAGAAAGTTACTTGAAGGGTGTTCAACAGAGAGCGGAAAAGAAGAATAACTGAGGGCACAAGACCAATTGAATAAGGTGGGTGCGGAACGACATCGCAACACACTTTCCGTGTAGTGTTTTTTGTCAGTCTAACGGAGTGCGGGCGGTCGCTATCGTGCAGTGGCGTCACTTCACGCAGTCTTCCTGGTCGATGTTCTTGGACTGTGTCGGCAGGACGTCTCAGTTGTCGACAATAAAAATCATCAGTGGTGGTTACACCTGGAGGAAGCCATCCGTAGTACACCATCCAGTCGGTCTTGCACCAGATGCGTAACATTTTTTTTTGTGGATCTTTGTACGGGAGTTGCTGCTTTGTTTCGATTCGACCATTGCTTTCTTCCCATTACATTATCATAAAGACACAATATCTTGTCACCAGTAACGATACAGGTTAGGAATGGTCGGTACTGTTCACGAGTCAATTGATGACGAGTAAGCAAAGATGCACATATGGCCTCCCGCTGATATTTGTGATTCTCGTTTACGGCATTTGGTACCCGTATACCAGATTTTTGAACCGTCCCCATTGCATGCAAACGTCGTGCGATGATGAAATGATCACAGTTCATCACATTTGCAGTCCTTGAGCACAATGACGTGGATGATTGTGCGTTATAGCATCAAACCCCAAAGCTCTTCCTGAACGCAGAGAGTCGCCAATGTTAAAGCGATTCTCCTTAAAATGCGAAAACCATTTTCCTGCCGTGCTCTGCCCAAAGGCATTAACCCCTTACACGGCGCAAATGTTTCTGGTTGCCGCTGCTGCTGTCACCCCTGTACTGAAAAAAAAAAAAAAGAATATGTCGGAAATGTTCGGATTTCTCCACTTGACACTCCATTTTCTAACGTCAACAGCTCCACTCGCTCTCTTCAAATGACAAAATAACAGTATGTAAACTCATATAGCAACAGTGAACTACAAATAACAAATGGCAATCGATAAATAAATCAATAGCAACCGGAGTACCAACAGACAAAACAAAAACGCTACGAACTCTTGCATCAACCTAATACAGGATCCCTAATTTGATTCTCGAGACACGGCCTTATTCTCACGTAGGGCTTGTTTGAATCCATAAAAATGACGTCACAAGACAGCAGAAAGCGAGGAGGAGTTTCACTTGAGCCGAGGGCAGGCAGTCATGCGGAAAGTTTCGGACAGCGTTGAGCTACTTAGGCCAGTGAGTCTGATTTTTCATTTTATTAAATAATACGCTGGCGACACTCATAAACCGGGTGCAAAATGTCTTTGCTTATGCATACAATAATAAACAAACATTACTTAAACTTTTTGTTTATTATTTATGAAGTCAAGATCACCTCAGTGATAAAAAGGATCCGTGGATCTGCAACCCTGGAAACCAACAACCGCTAGATAGGTTGCCCATAGGAGTTGTGGATTTGCGGGTCTTCTGATTGGGGCTCCATTTTTGGAGACTAACCAACTAACTGTACGTAGACCTCAGTATATATTACGGAAAAATTATGAAAGACATCATATTCAGAAACACCAGGGGAAAGAAGTTATACAGGCAGCAGATGATCCTAAACAATATATATTAAGGTACAGAGATATTCGTGAGAAATTATTATTTAGTTGCTAGTTAGTTATTTACACGTTTCATAGACATTTGAACGACTTTTCCCGCTAAATGATGTGGGATGATTCACTTTACAGGAGACATATACATGTTTAGTGGTAACGCTAACGAATACTTTTTTAGTCTCACTCGCGTAATTACACATAAAAATTATTTTTTTACAGCCTACAAGTTTTGAAATATAAATTCGCCAACGGAATTTGCAAGATCACGCACACGAGAAAGAATCATAGAGGTCTGCGTACTTCCAACTTCTCGCAGCACAGTAAATAACTTTCCAGCCAATTTACCATCCAGATTAACAGTTGGCATAATTGTATACGATTGTGTTAAGACATTATTGTTAGTTGATCTTGGTACAATTCTCTTGGTACCTCTAATTTCCAGGTTTCCTTTCAAATGTGCTTCGTCTTTAAAAAAAAAAAAAAAAAAGCAAATTCCTTATTAAGCGACAGGATAAGTTTCTCTATCTCATCTACAGTATTTGGGACCGATTCTGCGGTTTGCTGTGCATTGGCAATTTACGCTTTGTTTGAAATTTCGTAATCTTACGTCTTCCAATACTCTAGTACTGTTTGCGTTATCCAACCATCCACTGTTTCCCTTGAAATCGCTGTAATCGATGTCACAATTCGATGTGCATAACGCAGTAGGTCGCTATCACGCACAGCCTGTAAATTGTATCGAGTATCCTCGAAACGCGCAGGGAACGGTTTTTGTAACATGTGCGCCATGTTCTCACTTTAATATGCGTTGTTTTTCTTGTGCACTATACGGTCGTATTGTTGCGGACTTATCAGAAATCTGATGCGGACGATCCTATATGTACGTAATTATGTTTAGTACCCTTTCCTTGGACAAAGATTGTCCGTCACTACGTTTCACTGGAGGCAGGATTTGTAGCCCTCTGTCCGACAAGATGATGAACTACGTGGCTCGGCATCTGTTCCAACATCACTTTCACTTGTTAAGCTAGTACTCTTCATGTAAATTTTAGAGCGTATACGATACCACACATTCCACTGACTCATCTTACAGAAACGCTTTTCATCCGCCAGTTCTTTCTGACTCTTTGAAATTTCTTGGGTTCCTCTCTTCCTAAATGTCAACTTCGGCAGCTATTGTTGTAGATATAACGCAATGTTTGCTTTGTTTATAGTTGTCATTGATCTGCTCTGTATCAACACCACCAGCACTGTAGCACTGCCGTGAGTTACTCGTCGACTAAGCAGTTGAATTACGCTCTGTGGCTCCATGCCGTGCTCACATCGGATGGCTCCAGTCTCGCCCGCCCCCTGTAGCCAATAGCAGGCAATATTGTGGTTGCATGGTTGACAATATGCGGGCCATCGAACGCTGCAAATATCATTGGCCTATTGCGACCTCGAACTCTACAGGTTCCTTGCCAGTAACATGCTTCTTACAGTTCGAGTCGCCGGCCGCGGTGGCCGAGCGCTTCTAGGCGCTAAGTCTGGAATCGCGCGACCGCTACGGTCGCAGGTTCGAATCCTGCCTCGGGCATGGATGTGTGTGACGTCCTTAGGTTAGTTAGGTTTAAGTAGTTCTACGTTCTAGGGGACTGATGACCTCAGAAGTTAAGTCCCATAGTGCTCAGAGCCATTTGAACCATATTTTTACAGTTCAAGTCAACATCAATACGTACGCCCAAAAATTTGTAGCAGCCTACCCTACTTGCTGGCTCCGGTTCATTTGTTACCTCAGTTGTTCGTACGACGATTTGTTGTAACGAAATGAATAAAGTGTGAAAAATCCTGACAGACTGAAACTGTGTGCCGGCACGGTAGCTCAGCGTGTTCGGTCAGAGAGTTGGCTACCCTCTATAATGAGAAACAGAGTGAACGGATCAGCGAACAACCTGAATGGGTGTCTTCAGACGTCCGCCCCGAATGCATTCAAGGAACAATGTGGAACAAAAAGTGACAAAAAAGAAAAGATGGTAGAGCACTTGCCGCGAAAGGCATAGGTCCAGATTTTGAATCTCGAGCTCGCACACAGTTTTAATCTGCCAGGAAGTTTCATATCAGCGCACACTCCGCTGCAGAGCGAAAATTTCAGTCTGAATATAGTGTGTTTCATAAAAATTTATAGAAAACGCATTTTCAGAGAACCACTTAATAATTTTTTTTAAACGTCATCAACAGCATCTTCTGTGGTTTTATCTCTAGTGGGATTTATTTCAGTGCTAGTATTATCGCCAGAAAGGCATATTCCACTTGTTGAATATTAAATGGAAATTCCTCACATGTGTAAGGCCGTAATGCACGCGTTTTAGCTCACGCAGGCTGGCGTGAGGTCTGGAACATGACAAGGGAATTAGAATTGAGAAAAACGGACGTAGCTGGTGGAATACTTAACTTTAATCCATTAATGTCGAACGTCGCTCTTAACGTTACATATTTCAGAATATCAATAGTACTAATAATGGCGCCTTGCTAGGTCGTAGCAAATAACGTAGCTGAAGGCTATGCTAACTATCGTCTCGGCAAATGACAGCGTAGAAGTCAGTGAACCATCGCTAGCAAAGTCGGGTGTACAACTGGGGCGAGTGCTAGGAAGTCTCTCTAGACCTGCCGTGTGGCGGCGCTCGGTCTGCAATCACTGATAGTGGCGACACGCGGGTCCCACGTATACTACCGGACCGCGGCCGATTTAAAGGCTACCACGTAGCAAGTGTGGTGTCTGGCGGTGACACCACACATTCTTTTTGTTAAGTACGATTCCAATTGTGTGTTAAAGTCATCAGTTCCATAAAATGTAAGACTTTCTAAGAGTGTAACATGATCTACACAATCAAACGCCTTGCAATGGTCACATAAAATGTATAAATAGCATGCTCAGTTGAGCAACCCTTCTGGAATCGAAACAGTGATATGCTAAGTAAATTGTTACTACTTAATTGCAAGCTTACTCTAGAGTACATTAATTTCTCGGCTATTTTGGAAAAAACTTCAGTGAGGAAACTAGACGTTACTTATGTAAGTCTTTCTTGTCATCATACTTTAATAAGGAAGTTTAACAATATATTTTAATCTGTCTGGAAAAATTACCTGTGCCAGTGCTTCATTATTTACTTATTTACTTGTTGTTGTTGTTGTGGTCTTCAGTCCAGAGACTGGTGTGATGCAGCTGTCCGTGCTCCTCTATCCTGTGCAAGGTTATTCATCTCCCAGTACCTACTCCAACCTCCATCCTTCTGAATCTGTTCAGCGTATTCATCTCTTGGTCTCCCTCTACGATGTTTACCCTCCACGCTTCCCTCCAATACTAAACTGGTGATCCCTTGATGCCTTCAGACTATGCCCTCCCAACCGATCCCTTCTTCTAATCAAGTTGTGTCACAATCTCCTCTTCTCCCCTATTCTATTCAATTCCTCCTCATTAGTTATGTGATCTACCCATTATTCTTCTGTAGTACCACATTTCGAAAGCTTCTATTCTCTTCTTGTCTAAACTATTTATGTTCCACGTTTCACTTCCATACATGGCCAAACTCCATACAAATACTTTCAGAAACGACTTCCTGACACTTAAATCTATACTCGATGTTAACAAACTTCTCTTCTTCAGAAACGCTTTCCTTGTCATTGCCAGTCTATATTTTATATCCTCTCTACTTCGAACATCATCAGTTGCTCCCCAAATAGCAAAACTCATTTACTACTTTAAACCTCTCATTTCCAAATCTAATTCCCGAAGCATCACCCGATTTAATTAGACTACATTCCAGTATCCTTGTCTTGCTTCTGTTGATGTTCATCATAGATCCTCCTTTCAAGACACTGTCCATTCCGTTTAGCTGCTCTTCCAGGTCCCTTGCTGTCTCTGGCAGAATTACAATGTCATCAGCGAACCTCAAAGTTTTTATTTCTTCTCCATGGATTTTAATACCTACTCCGAAATTTTGTTTTATTTCCTTTACTGCTTGCTCAATATACAGATTGAATAACATCGGGGATAGGTTACAACCCTGTCTCACTGCCTTCCCAACCAATGCTTCCCTTTCATGCCCCTCGACTCTTATGACTGCCATCTGGTTTCTGTACAAATTGTAAATAGCCTTTCGCTCTCTCTATTTTACCCCTGCCACCTTCAGAATATGAAAGAGAGTATTCTAGTCAACATTGTAAAAAGATTTGTCTAAGTCTACAAACGACAGATACGTAGGTTTGCCTTTCCTTAATCTATTTTCTAAGATAAGTCGTAGGTCAAAATTGTTAAGGCTTTCGTGGCCAGTTGTTGACAAACTGCCTATTGGCTTCTGTCTCGGGTTCTTCGGCCGACGTTGATCTAATGATTTTTCTGACGTTTCGCCAGCACGAGTGGCTGGCATTGTCAAAGCTTCACCCTCCATTGCCGGTGGTGAACTGGAGGGAGAAGCTTTGACAATGCCAGCCACTCGTGCTGGCGAAACATCAGAAAAATCATTAGATGAACGTCGGCCGAAGAACCCGAGACAGAAGCCAATAGGCAGTTTGTCATAAGTCGTAGTATCAGTATTGCCTCAGGAATTTGCCTAAGTCTGTTAATTTCAGTGAAAGCTGTCGGTCCTGCTTGTAGCTGTTTACAGATTTTTGGCTGACATTTCAAAATATTATCTTGCTTCTCCAACTGAGCCATGTAATTCTATTTTTGAGGGTAATTTTCTATATTAGTGGCAATTAAAAGTATTCACAACTCGTGAATTATCATTCACAACTTTGTCATTTCGTTTAGTTGTTATGGTATTTTGTACACTGCTTGTTTGTCCTGTCTTCCGTTTTACAAGTCTTTATCCCATTATCTGTATTTTTATTTCTGTCAAGAGTGCAGACTTCTGGACGTTAAAATGACTTCCCTTAAATTACGACACTCTTATTTGTAATAACAAAGTAATATCGGATTTTGACTTATTCTAGCCTTTATATAAATGTCCCTCTTTCTCTTACATTAGCTTTTAATTCCGTTAGTTATTCATAACGGGATAAACTGAATTTGACATTAGCATCTCTTTCTGTATGTACCTCCTTCCATACTGACTTTTTTGTCCTTGCTGACATAAAAAGCCAATAGCGTGTAACAAACTGAGCTTACAGCAAGTGTCGGCAGTAGCGTCTGTCAGTCGCAGCGCCGATATCACAACGCAGTCGGATGACAGAATGGATGCCTGGATTCGAAGCGATTTCATCTCGTTACTTGTACACAATGTTTATGGCAACCTGTAACTGCTGCTCCGCACTGTATCGTTCCATGTGCCCAATACCCTACAGGTTGGCGAGTGGTTAGGGCCTAATGATGAATCTTCTTTCGCAAGATCTAGCACCATCTCCTCAAATTCTATTGCGTGAAAAAGTATTTCCCGGCAACCGTCGGCATTTCCGTGTGGGATGAAGGGATCAGTTTCTCGTTAGCTACTATCATTGACCGTAAATTTGTGCCAATGACCGCTCTTGGGAAAGATTCCTTTGTACATCCGCTCAGCTTCCCAGTCACTACACACTTACGCACCGTCCGTTAAGTA
Source organism: Schistocerca gregaria (assembly GCF_023897955.1). NCBI lineage: Eukaryota > Metazoa > Arthropoda > Insecta > Orthoptera > Acrididae > Schistocerca > Schistocerca gregaria. The sequence continues at coordinate 44,834,386 of NC_064925.1, forward strand.
CGTGTATGCAGGCCCCCGTAACAAATAACAGCCGGCCGCGGTGGTCTCGCGGTTCTAGGCGCGCAGTCCGGAACCGTGCGACTGCTACGGTCGCAGGTTCGAATACTGCCTCGGGCATGGATGTGTGTGATGTCCTTAGGTTAGTTAGGTTTAAGTAGTTCTAAGTCTAGGGCACTGATGACCACAGCAGTTGAGTCCCATAGTGCTCAGAGCCATTTGAACCATTTGAACAAATAACACACCAACTTATGCCGACAGGCCACAACTGTATACAGTGATTACCTCCACCACGGACTCGTCACTGAAGACAGTGTACTATTATTGAACACGGCGCCACCGGAATCGATGGAACACGCACTTGTCTGTTGTGAAACTTGACCAGTTCGCAAAGACCTGCCGCGCACATGTTGCTCATCCGAACGACTTTAATTTCAAAGCATTGGGCCTGTACCTCAAAACGTGTGCAGGGACGCCGGTACACCGGGCGGCAGATGAGCGCTGTCACCGGCTCCCCTGTTGCCCCGTGGTGTCTGTCTGCACTATGTGATCAGAAGTATCCGGACATCCCCAGAACCACACGCTTTTCATGTTAGGTGCATTGTGCTGCCTCCTACTGTCAGCGACCTCAGTAGTCTACACATGCACCTACATCTACATGGATACTCTGCAAATCACGTTTAAGTGCCTGGCAGAGGGATCATGGAAACGCTTTCACAATTATCTATTGTTCCAATCTCGTATAGCGCGCGGAAACAACGAATACCTATATCTTTCCGTACGACCTCTCATTTCCCTCAGTTTATCGTGGTGGTCGTTTCTCCCTATGTAGATCGATGTCAACAAAATATCTGCGCATTCGGAAGAGAAAGTTGGTGATTGGAACTTCGTGAGAAGATTCCGTCGCAACGAAAAACGCTCTTCCTTTTAATGATGTCCAGCACAAATCCTGTATCATTTCAGTGACACTCTCTCCAATATTTCGCGATAATACAAAACGTGCTGCCCTTCCTTGCACTTTTTCGATGTACTCCGTCAGTCCTATCTGGTAAGGATGCCACACCGCCCAGCAGTATTCTAAAAGAGGGTGGACAAGCGAAGTGTAGGCAGTCTCTTTATTAGACCTGTTACATTTTCTAAGAGTCCTGCCAACAAAAAGCAGTCTTTGATTAGCCTTCCCCACAACATTTTCTCTGTGTTACTTCCAATTTAAGTTGTTGGTAATTGTAATTGCTAGAATTAGTGAAGTTCGGTGGCAGGAGGAACAAGACTTTTGGTCAGGTAATACAGGGTTAGAAATACAAAATCAAATAGGGGTAATGTAGAAGTAGGTTTAATAAGGAATAAAAAAATACAAGTGCGAGTAAGCTACTACAAATAGCATAGTGAACGCATTATTATGGCCACGATAGACACTAAGCCCACGCCTACTACAGTAGTACAAGTTTATATGCCAACTAGCTCTGCAGATGATGAAGAAACTGATGAAATGTATAATGAGATAAAAGAAATTCAGGTAGTGAAGGGAGAAGAAAATTTAATAGTCATGGGTGACTGGAATTCGGTAGTAGAAAAAGGGACAGAAGGAAACGTAGTAGGTGAATATCGATTGCGGGTAAGAAATGAAAAAGGAAGCCATCTGGTAGAATTTTGCACAGAGCATAACTGAATCATAGCTAACACTTGGTTCAAGAATCATAAAAGAAGGTTGTATACATGGAATAATCCTGGAGATACTAGTAGGTATCAGAGAGATTATATAATAGTAAGACAGAGATTTAGGAACCAGGTTTTCAATTGTAAGACATTTCCAGGGGCAGATGTGGACTCTGACCACAATCTATTGGTTATGAACTGTAGATTAAAACTGAAGAAACTGCAAAAATGTGGGAATTGAACGAGATGGACCCTGGATAAACTGACTAAACCAGAGGTTGTACAGAGTTTCACGGAGAGCAAAAGGGAACAATTGTCACGAACGGGGGAAAGACATACAGTAGAAGAAGAAGGAGTAGCTCTGAGAGACGAAGTAGTGAAGGCAGCAGAGGATCAAGTAGGCAAAAAGACGAGGGCTAGTAGAAATCCTTGGGTAACAGAAGAAATATTGAATTTAATTGATGAAAGAAGAAAATATAAAAATGCAATAAATGAAGCAGGCAAAAAGGAATACAAACGTCTCAACAATGAGATCGACAGGAAGTGCAAAATGGCTAAGCAGGCATGGCTAGAGAACAAATGTAAGGATGTGCAGGCTTATCTCACTAGGGGTAAGATACATACTGCCTACAGGAAAATTAAAGAGACCTTTGGAGGAAAGAGAACCACTTGTATGAATATTAAAGGCTCAGATGGAAACCCAGTTCTAAGCAAAGAAGGGAAGCAGAAAGGTGGAAGGAGTATATAGAGGGTCTATACAAGGGCGATGTACTTGAGGACAATATTATGGAAAGGGAAGAGGATGTAGATGAAGATGAAATGGGAGATATGGTACTGCGTGAAGAGTTTGCAGAGTACTGAAAGACCTAAGTCGAAACAAGGCCCCTGGAGTAGACAACATTCCATTAGAACTACTGACAGCCTTCGGAGAGCCAGTCCTGACAAAACTCTATCACCTGGTGAGCAAGATGTATGAGACAGGCGACAAATCCTCAGACATCCAGAAGAATATAATAATTCCAAACCCCAAATTAAGCAGGTATTGACAGATGTGAAAATTACCGAACTATGAGTTTAATAAGTCACAGCTTCACAATATTAACGCGAATTCTTTACAGGCGAATGGAAAAACTGGTAGAAGCCGACCTCGGGGAGGATGAGTTTGGATTCCGTAGAACTATTGGAACACGTGGGGCAATTCTGACATTACGACTTATCTTAGAAGAAAGATTAAGGAAAGGCAACCTACGTTTCTAGTATTTGTAGACTTAGAGAAAGCTTTTCACAATGTTGACTGGAATACTCTCTTTCCAATTCTAAAAGTGGCAGGGGTAAAAAACAGGGAGCGAAAGGCTATTTGGCCGGCCGGAGTGGCCGAACGGTTCTAGGCGGTACAGTCTGGAGCCGAGCAACCGCTACGGACGCAGGTTCGAATCCTGCCTCGGGCATAGATGTGTGTGATGTCCTTAGGTTAGTTAGGTTTAATTAGTTCTAAGTTCTAGGCGACTGATGGCCTCAGAAGTTAAGTCGCATAGTGCTCAGAGCCATTTGAAAGGCTATTTACAATTTGTACAGAAACCAGGTGGCAGTTATAAGAGTCGAGGGGCATGAAAGGGAAGCAGTGGTTGGGAAGGGAATGAAACAGAGTTGTAGCCTCTCCCCAATGTTATTCAATCTGTATATTGAGCAAGCAGTGAAGGAAACAAAAGAAAAATTTGGAGTCGGTATTAAAATCCATGGAGAAGAAATAAAAACTTTGAGGTTCGCTGATGACATTGTAATTCTGTCAGAGACTGCAAAGGACTTGGAAGGGCAGTTGAATGGAATTGACAGTGTCTTGAAAGGAGGATATAAGATGAACATCAACAAAAGCAAAACGAGGATAATGGAATGTAGTCGAATTAAGTCGGGTGATGCTGCGGGAATTAGATTTGGAAATGAGAGGTTTAAAGTAGTAAATGAGTTTTGCTATTTGGGGAGCAAAATAACTGATTATGGTCGAAGTAGAGAAGATATAAAACGTAGACTGGCAATGGCAAGAAAAGCATTTGTGAAGAAGAGAAATTTGTTAACATCGAGTATAGAATTAAGTGTCAGGAACTCGTTTCTGAAAGTATTTGTATGGAGTGTAGCCATGTATGGAAGTGAAACATGGACGATAAATAGTTTGAACAAGAAGAGAATAGAAGCTTTCGAAATGTGGTGCTACAGACGAATGCTGAAGATTAGATGGGTAGGTCACATTACCAATGAGGATGTATCGAATAGAATTGGGGAGAAGAGGAGTTTGTGGCACAACTTGACAAGTAGAAGGCACTGGTTGGTAGGACATGTTCTGAGGCATCAAGCGATCACCAATTTAGCACTGGAGGGTAGCGTGGAGGGTAAAAATCGTAGAGGGAGACCAAGAGATGAATACACTAAGCAGATTCAGAAGGATGTAGGTTGCAGTAGGTACTGGGAGAAGAAGAAGCTTGCTCAGGATAGAGTAGCTTGGAGAGCTGCATCAAACCAGCCTCAGGACTGAAGACCACAACAACAACAACGACAACCGGTATTTCGTTGAATTTACGGCTTTATATTCGACTGATTTATCGTGTAACCGAAGTTTAGCGGATTCCTTTTAGCACTCATGTGGAAGACCTCACACTTTTCGTTATTTACCGTCAACTGCCAATTTTCACACCATTCAGATATCTTTTCTAAATCGTTTTGCAATTTGTTTTGATCTTTTGATTACTTTATTAGTCGCTAAACGACAGCGTCATCTGCAAACAACCTAAGACAGCTGCTCAGATTGTCTCCCAAACGGTTTATATAGATGAGCAACACCAAAGGGCCTATAACACTACCTTGGAGAACGCCAGAAAACACTTTTGTGTTACTCGATGACTTCCGCTCAGTTATAACGAACTATGACCTCTCTGACAGGAAGTCACAAATCCAGTCACATAACTGAGACGATATTCCAAGAGCAGGCAATTTCACTAGAAGCCGCTTTTGTGATACAGCGTCAAAAACCTTCTGGAAATCCTGAAATAAGGAATCAATTTGAAATGATTTGTCAATAGCACTCAACACTTCATGCGCGTAAAGCATTAAATGTGTTTCACAAGAACGATGTTTTCTAAATCCGTGTTGACTGTGTGTCAATAGGCCGTTCTCTTCGAGATAATAGATGATGTTCGAACACAATATATGTTCCTGAATCCTGCTGCATATCGACGTTAATGATATGGGCTTTTAATTTAGCGGATTACTCTTACTACCTTTCTTGAATATCGGTTTACCTGTGCAAGTTTCCAGTCTTTGGGTACGGATCTTTCGTTGAGCGAACGGTTGTATATGATTGTCAACTATAGAGCTAATGCATCAGCATACTCTGAAAGGAACCTATCTGGTAAACAATCTGGACCAGAAGACTTGCTTTTATTAAGTGATTTAAGTTGCTTCACTACTCCGAGGATATTCACTTCTATGTTACTCATGTTGTCAGTTGTTCTTGATTCGAATTCTGTAACGTTTACTTCGTCTTCTTTTGTGAAGGCATTTCGGAAGCCTGCATTTAGTAACACTGTCTTCGATAGTATCTCCATTGGCACCGCGCAGAGAAGGCATTGATCGTTTCTTGATGCTAACATACTTCACATACCACCAGAATCTTTTTGGATTTTCTGCCAGGTTTCGAAACAAAGTTTCTTTGTGGAAACTGTTATCAGCATCTCGCATTGAAGCCCGCGCTAAATTTCGAGCTTCTTGGGGATTTTGCGACTGTTTAAATTTGGCATTTTGTTTCGTTGTTTCTGCTACAGTGTTCTGACCCGTTTGTATACCAATGAGGAACAGCTCCGCCGTTTGTGCATTTATTTCGCATAAATCTCTCAATTGCTGCCAATAATATTTCTCTGAATTCAAGCCACATCTGGTCTAAACTTATTAATTTGGAAGGAGTGAAGATTGTCTCTCAGGAAGGTGAAAAGTGAATTTTTATCTGCTTTTTTTGAATATGTATGTTTTTCGTTTATTTTTGGAGGACTTGGGGTTACAATATTCAGTCTCGCTACGACAACCCTGTGTTCACTAATCCCTGTGTCTGTTTTAATGCTCGTTATTTACTCAGGATTATTTATTGGTGAAGAGGGCAAGTGTATTTTCACAACCGTTTAATATTCGCGTGTGGTCACGAAATAACTGCTAGAAATGAAACTTCCTGGCAGATTAAAACTGTGTGCCCGACCGAGACTCGAACTCGGGACCTTTCCCTTTCGCGGGCAAGTGCTCTACCAACTGAGCTACCGAAGCACGACTCACGCCCGGTACTCACAGCTTTACTTCTCCCAGTATCCGTCTCCTACCTTCCAAACTTTACAGAAGCTCTTCTGCGAAACATGCAGAACTAGCACTCCTGAAAGAAAGGATACTGTGGAGACATGGCTTAGCCAAAGCCTGGGGGATGTTTCCAGAATGAGATTTTCACTCTGCAGCGGAGTGTGCGCTGATATGAAACTTCCTGGGAGATTAAAACTGTGTGCCCGACCGAGACTCGAACTCGGGACCTTTGCCTTTCGCGGGCAAGTGCTCTACCAACTGAGCTTCCGAAGCACGACTCACGCCCGGTACTCGTTCTGGAAACATCTCCCAGGCTGTGGCTAAGCCATGTCTCCACAGTATCCTTTCTTTCAGGAGTGCTAGTTCTGCATGTTTCGCAGAAGAGCTTCTGTAAAGTTTGGAAGGTAGGAGACGGATACTGGCAGAAGTAAAGCTGTGAGTACCGGACGTGAGTCGTGCTTCGGTAGTTCAGTTGGTAGAGCACTTGCCCGCGAAAGGCAAAGGTCCCGAGTTCGAGTCTCGGTCGGGCACACAGTTTTAATCTGCCAGAAAGTTTCATATCAGCGCACACTCCGCTGCAGAGTGGAAATCTCATTCTGGGAACTGCTAGAAATAATTTTCAGAGAATGCGTTTAGCACAATTTCGGATTATGTTTTATGCTTACCCCCGGAATTAAACATGTATTTTCGCCAACATATCGAGGGTAAATTAAAGTGACCACCAACTATTATCGTATGAGTCGGGTACGTGTTTTAAATGAAACTCAAGTTTTCTTTGAACCTTTCAGCAACTTTATCATCTGAATTCGGAGATCGGTAAAATGATCCAATTAATATTTTATTCCGGCTGCCAACAATGACTGCTGACCATTCTAACTCGCAGGAACCATCTACTTCAATTTCGCGACAAGATAAACTACTTCTGACAGCAACAAACACACCACCGCCAACCGTGTTTAGCCTGTCTTTTCGGAACACCGTTAGGTTCTTCGCAAAAATTTCGACTGAGCTTATGTCCGGCTTTAGCCAGCTTTCAGTGCTTATAACGATTTGAGCATCAGTGCTTTCTATTAGCGCTTGGAACACTGGTACTTTCCCAACACAGCTACGACAATATACAACTGTTACACCGATGGTTCCAGTATCTACGTTATTCCTTTCTTCGGCCTGCGCCCTTTGTGACTAAAGCCCTTCTTGTGTTTTCCTGGGACCCTCTAACTTAAAAAACCGGCCAGTCCACGACACACAGCCCCTGCTACCCGTGTAGCCGCCTCCTGCGTATAGTGGACACCTGATCTATTCAGCAGAACCCGAAATCCAACTATCCTTTGGCGCAAGGTGAGGAATCTGCAGCCTATACTGTCACAGTACCGTCTGAGCCTTTGATTCAGACCCTCCACTCGGCTCTGTACCTGAGGTCCGCAATTCGTCCTGTCGATTATGGTGCAAATGGTGAGCTCTGCTTTCATCTTGCAAGCAAGACTGGCAGCCTTTACCACTTCTGTTAGCCGCTCGAAACCAGAAGGAATCTCTTCTGATCCAAAGTGACACACATCATTGGTACCGATATGAGCCACCACCTGCAGTTGGCTGCACCCTGTGCTTTTCATGGCATCCGGGAGGACCCGTTCCACGTCTGGATTGTCTTCACCTGGTGTCATTAGACATCGTGAAAGACTAGAACTCACGGACTTCGAACGTGGTCAGGTGGTTGGGTGTCCCTTGTGTCATACGTCTGTATACCAGATTTCCACACTCCTAAACATCCCTAGGGTTCTAACTGCGACCAGGACGGTCGCGAGGTAGCAATGATGGAAGGCGCGGAGGGACCCGCGGAGAGGCCCGCGAACAACAACACAACGGAAGAGGACGGACACGACCAATGAAGGATGGAACGAATACGACAATACCGAACAACAGAGTCACAAGGAAACAAACTCGTACACGAACCAGGAAGTAAGCAGTCTAGCGCAAAGCGAGGTGTAAACCGACACAAGCGAGATTAAACTGAGTGGCTGAGATTTTTTTTCTTTATTGTGATTTCATTCCCCTGCCCCATATGGGCAGGGGAGGGCTTTCAACGGCACAATCCGCCGCTCTTCAGCCGAGCGACACTACAATTAAAACAAGAATAAAATGATACATATATAAGGAGATAAAAAGGGGGAACATAAAACAGAGTAAGGGGAGAAAATGGGGGTAAAATATACACTGACATGGAGACGTTCATGGGGGACAGTTAAAACAAGTCACCAGAAAGTTAAAAAACACAATTGGCGATTCGTAAAACACAGAGAAGACACTGAATGCGCAGGCACAGGTTAAAAGTCGGCTACAGTAGTAAAAACACTCCGGAACAACACACTTAAAACCCACTTGGAGCACACACGACGAACAATAAAACTGCCCGGTGGTATCTGCCGAGGGAAAATGTCAGAAAGTATGGAAAAGGAAAGGAGAGCAAGGGGCAGCTTGGGAAGCGGCGGGATGAAGAGAGGAGGGGCATCAGTGGTTCACAAAGAGGGAGGAGACACGTGGGGCGGTAGAGGAAGAGGGAAAGCAGGGCAGGAGGGAGCGCAGAGACACTGGAAGGAGGCACAAGAGATGGAGGGGGAGTAGGAGGGGGAAGCCGCTTAGGAGGAGGGAGGTGGAGGAAAGGGAGCCCAGAGGAGAAGGCAGGAAGAAGGGGTTAGAGTTGGTAGGAAGGGTAGATGTCAGGGCGAAGCTCGTCATCCGGGAGGGGTAGACGGTGAAAGTTGTGTTGGGAAAGGAGATGGAGGGTGTGGAGATGGAGAGAGGGTGGGACACAACGGTAACTGGTTGGGGGTTGAGAGGATGGGAGAAACCAGGGGGTGAGGGGGATCAAGGCGGCGGACAATAGAGTGTGCGGATGTGTTCAAGGAAAAGGAGAAGGTGGGGGAAGAGGATGAGGTCGTAGAGGATGCGCGTGGGGGACAGAAGGCAGATGCGGAAGGCGAGGCGGAGCACATGGCGTTCGAGGATTTGGAGGGCTTGATAGAACCGGGGAGGGGCGGAAATCCAAGCGACGCTGGCATAACAGAGGATGGAGCGGATCAAGGATTTGTAGGTGTGAAGGATGGTGGAATGGCTGAGAGAGAGGCCGGCGTTTAAGTACGCTCTCGGGTGCGCCGCTATTGGCCGCTGGGACCACATGTCCCACTGTGGCGCCCTCACACTAAAAGCGGGCCAGGAGCAAGACCACCTACAATACATCAGACCACAACACAGAAACCAAGATGGCGGCAGTCTTAGGCTAAGTATTTCAGCGGTACCCTAATACGAATTATTTACAAACTTCATAAATGGAAAGTAGATTCTAAATAGAGTAAGAAGTGTCGTATTGTTGTGTATTTTTCTATATTCAAACTTAAATAAAAAGTTTTTACTAAAGTCAGAAATTACGTAATAAGTAGTATGACGAAGTAAAATTTGGAGATGCAACTCAAAATCAAATTCAAACAACTACTACACAACACATGTAAATGGCATATTTGCAAAATAGAAACTACATAGCAATAATGAATAAAGCAAGTAACTAAAGCTCAAAATTGTATTAAACAATATGCAGTAAATTCTAGTCACTGTCATTATGTAATATGGTAGAAGTGGTTTGATTTTGAGTACCTGTTCGATTTATTTGCTGCTCAGCTTGGCCACTTTGCGTTGTGTTGTTTTTACTGTAATATCTTCATGAGTTCCTCTTTTTTGTTTTAATAGTGTTTGAGCAATTTCCTTTGAAACACACTTTTTGTTCAAGAGTTTTGTGTAATTATTAATAAAAATATTTGAAAGCACATTAATACTTTTCTTGATTATTGTCTTTAAAGGAATGCCACATTTTCACACATCACTGAGGTTACTAATGGCATTTTCACACAATTGTGTTCCTAAGGCAAGTACTGCATCTCTCTGATTTGCAAGTTTTAGGAATTCTGGTTCATATGTGCTACTAATCAGAACTTGAAAAAGTTTACATATATATATCACAACACAAAGAAATCATTATAGAAGAAGGTCACTTCAATCCCCCACAACTCAGTTGGTTGAAATAAAGGAGTTCTTTGGTTTCACACTGCAACAAAATTTCATCCTCTGTCTGTAACTTTTCTTCACAACCTGAACATTTTCCACCTTTTCACAGCTTTTCAAGCACTGTTTTGCTGGTGTAGCTAGCAATACAAACCAAGACTTTCAAATCTTCATCCATTATGGGAATGTTTGCTATTTCCTCTAGAGCAGGTTCTAATTTGTCTAAATTTTCATACATTTGGTGTTTTATGCAGTAATTTACCTTTCCTGCCAAATCATGTGATGTAAATTCACCATGTTTAGTAGACCTGAGATTTAGTAGACTTATTAGTTTGTTTCCTCTCATATTCCAAGATTTTCTCGACTGAAACATTATATCTGCAGCCACTTAGCCTTCTATAAGCTCCAAATCTTGTTTCCAAAGCAGCAATGTGTACTTTTGCTGTAAAAATGTAGGACCAGTTGTAAGAGTTAAAAATGTATCTGCATAACTGAACTGTTGTTGCAAATGTGTGAGAGAAAGCAGTATGTGTTTCATTGGTTAATTTTCCATGAGTAAGTAATGCATGCCAAATATCAAGATATGTTTTCAAATTTTCAAGAAACACAAGTTTGGAGTCAGTAGGTCCAGTGATTGGGCTAGAATTATCATCTGATGTGTATTTGCCTTTCATTGGATGCTGTACATTAGAAACTGTCCACCATTTAATGATTAATTTTAAAAACTGAACAGTGCCATCATAAATCTCAATCCCCTGACTTTTCAATATTTCTAGTGCTGCCACATTTTTAGAATCAAAAACACTGAGAGCAAGGGTAACATTCTGACCTTTATCACCAGCTTTTGGCAAGTTTCAACAGGTTTTTTTCTCAGAATGAAACAGGTTCCTCAAATCAGAAAACTTTGCTTCACTGAGAGTATATTCACGTGCAGCATTCCCTTCATCACTGTGTAGAAAGGTATTGATGAAAGCAAATGTATCCTCAATATTTGGCATTACGAAAGATTCATTTTTTTCCACTGAACTAGTTATTTCTGATACACTTAAGCAAGTGCAGACTGTCAAACAGAAGAATGAGAAATTTGGATGGATCAGCTGTATTTGTAATACACAGCTGTAAAGTGCCACCACACATAAGTTGATACATTTTCCTATTAATGCTATGGTTATCTGTTACCACTCATATAGCATCATATCCAATCTCATGCATTAACATCAATTGTGATTTTCAGTAGTGTGTCAGCATTAACATTTTTTACAGTAAAGAGAGCTGTCACTTCTTTATAATCAGAATGTAAAGACGATGCCATGAAAACCTGCATCGTACCTGCTGTTGTAGTATCTGAAGTATTCTCAGCAACACCAAGTATCTTTCCTGCCTTACAAGAGAATTTTGAGTTAACATTAACTTCATCTAGAATCACTGAAATTACCTTGTCACTTTCCTGAAGAAATTTATTTTTTCCCTCGAAAAAGCTATCTGTGATGGACCAATGAAACGTTTATTTGGACCCATTTTGCATAGAAACTGCCTTAAATAGACAGTATGAGGTAATGTTAACACATTTGTTTTTCTCAAGTGATGGTAGGCACCAGGAAATGAAAAGCAAAAGGTTGCTGCCCATATCAGTAGCTCAGGAGAATATTTACTTTGCTTTGTTATTGCAAGTTTTAATTCCTCGAAAACAAATTCTATTTCAGCATCAAAATCACAACCAGCTTTCAGTGCTTGTTTGAGAACATTGACAAAAATTATAATATTGTCAATGGTGTCAACAGAGTTATCTGTGAAATCATTTAGGTGACTCATCAGATTGTCAAATTTCGTCCACTTGTCACATTTCAAGTTCTCTTCCTCCTCAGACTGTAATATCCATTTCAAGGTTTCTGTAGGCAAACACACATTTTTGTGAAACACTTTTACTTCTAAGGAACTTGATATCTTGAAGCACACTTAAACTAATGGCACATCACTCACTGAATCATCAAAAAATGGTTGAAATGACTCTGAGCACTATGGGCCTTAACTTCTGAGGTCAAAACTTAGAACTACTTAAACCTAACTAACCGAAGGACATCACACAAAACCATGCCCGAGGCAGGATTCGAGCCTGCGACCGTAGCAGTCGCTTGGTTCCAGACTGTAGCGCCTAGAACCACTCGACCACGCTGGCCAGGGACTGAATCATTCTTTAATTTAATGAAAGATACGTGGTCATCCTTTACTAAAAGTGTAAATGGACAAACATTCCTTTTCTGCACTTCGCTTTTAAAATGCTGAAAGTCAGGTATATTGTCATTTTCGCACGAATTACTGAAACAACATCCATCACGTTCCAGTATCTGTTGAACACGATATTCATGATTCTTCCTTTCCTTAGGAACTGGTACTTTGTGATAAGGTTGATTAGGAAAGATAGTTGGAATTGCATCATTTGTTAGTTTTGGTATTTTTCGTGGCACACGTATTGGTTCACTATTTTCCACAGGAAAAATGTCTTCCCTAACCACAAACTTAGGTTCAAAATGCTTAATGCATACCACAGTTTTATCGTTCACTTCATAATTATCTCTATGAAATGGTTTAATATGAAATGGTTTAATCCATTTGTTCTTCAATGCTGTTTATTTGGAAAACTTAAATGTTGAGGTATCGTATGTTTTGCCGTAATTGGATTTACATCCTGGTACACAAAGGCTTACCCATCGCAAGAGTAGTTTACACTTTAAATTGTGCCGAACGTACTGCAAAATCTAGAAAATAAATACTAGCGTAGTACTTGTGACGACATTCACAGCGTATAGCATAAATAACAGGTAGTAATAAATACATTCGCTTCTCTTGAACGTCACGTACACAATGTTACATACACACACACGTTATGGAAACACAAGCACGCTGGTTTGTTTCCCCTACGATTGCCGCCATATTGTCAACTATCGATATCTGCCTTAAGGTCTGATTTATTGTGGGTGACCTTGCCAGGAGGCGCGCGCCGCCACAGCTTAAGGCGCGATGCAGAGACCTCTATGGGTCTTCGACGTCCATGATATCTGGCGCGGATTCAAATTCCGCGGCGCGCGGTACCAGACCTACGTCTGCTGTTTCCGATGTAATAGTGAAGTGGAAAGGTGAAGGTACACGTACAGCACAAAATCGTACAGGCCGACCTCGTCTGTTGACTGGCACAGACCGCCGACAGTTGAAGAGGGTCGTAATGTGTAATAGGCGGAGATCTAAGCAGACCATCACACAGGAAATCCATGCAACTTCAGGATCCACTGCAGGTACTATGACAGTTATAAAAGCTACAGTTATGCGCCAGCTGCAGCGGAGCCGAAGGCTTTCGGGGTCCCTGAATGAGTCAGTCGGCGGGCAGTGACGGTCGGCCTGCAGCCGTAAATTTCAAATACAAGTTTAATTTTGCGGAATAAATAGTACCGAAGTCATAAGGAGAAATCTTTGATTACTGTTCGTGATTGAAAATTCATGAGAAGTAATTTTGTGAATAAAAAGTCTGTAGAATCCTGAGTTTTGAGCAGGTTTAAGATTGTGGTGTGGTATACGATTGGCAGTCATTAACTGCGCGTGGCGGACTAATTTGTTAGGAGACCATATAGAACAGTTGACAATCGGAAGTAGTCATGAACAATATCAGGTGAAGTAATTGAGCAACTAAAATATGTGTACCATGAAATAACTGAAAGCTACTGATTTATGTGGCTAACTGATGCTGGACTCAGAGCGATCGATGAAGTAGCACAAATATGCAACAACTGAACTAATAAACAGTGGTTGATTTCTTTGACTGTTGCTATTTCAGAGCAATCATTAAGAATAGCTCTATATACCAGGTGTAGAAGTATGACACCGGGATTTCCCTGTAGACGCTGCTAGCCGTCAGTGTAGGGTCCATGAACCGGGGTTTGCAGCGCCATCTGCTTCTAGTAACGGCTGACTACGAATGTCAACACACAGTAGGCCGAGCTCCATACATCAGTATCTGTTTCTAACCCGTAAACATGCCGAGTTTTGTGCCTGCGAACTGCGATTTGCGGGCAGCATTGGTTTTCTGTTATCACTTGAAGAAAACTGCTGCAGAGTTATCATCTAATGCTAGTCGAAACTTTCGGCGAACATGCTCCTGGGAAAACACAGTGTTTCGAGTGGTTCAAAAAATTCAAAAGAGGCGATTTTGACGTGAGAAACGACGAGCGCGGGAAACCACCGAAAAAGTTCGAAGACAAAGAATTGCTGGCTGTTTTGGATGAAGATGATACTGAAACTCAACAGAAACTGGCGGAACACTGAATGTAACGCAAAAGCTGCTTCTTTTCGATTGAAAGCTATGGGAAAGGTGCAGAAAGTGGGAAAATGGGTTCCGCATCAATTTACTGAAAGACAGCAAGCAAATCGAAAGAGCAATTGTGAAATACTGCTCGCCAGATATAAAATAAAGTCGTTTCTTCATCGAATACTGACAATTTATGAAAAATGGATATATTTTGAGAATCCTAATCGTCGTAAACCATGAGTGAATCCAGGCATACCATCGAAATCCTCTGCAAGACCAAATAACTTTGGAAAGAAGACAATGCTCTGTGTTTGGTGGGATCAGAAGGGTGACATCCATTATGAGCCGCTAAAAAACCTGGTAAAACTGTTAACATTGATCGCTACCAACAGTAAATGATCGATTTAAATCGAGCATTACGTGAAAACAACCAGAATATGGAAAAAACAACGCAAAGTCATATTGCTCCATGGTAACACCGCGTCACACACAGGAAAACGGGTCGGGGAAACGATCGAGGCGTTCAGTTGGGAAATCGTAGGGCATCCGGGTTATTCTCCAGAATAGGCTCTATGCGACTATCATCTGTTTGCATCACTTGGACACGCTCTCGCTGAACAACGCCTCAGTTCGTATGAAAATGTGCGAAAATGGCTCGCTGAGGGGCTCGCTTCAAAAGAAGAGCTGTTTTTTTTGAGTGGCATTCATGCCTTCCGGAGAGGTGTGAGAAATTTACAAATAGTAATGGAGATTATTTTGAATAAAATGTTCTTTATCAGTTTCAAACAACAGATGTGTAATTATTGCAACCAAAGTCGGGTTCCATACTTTTACACCTGGTACATGTAGGACACAACCTGCAGATTGGTGTGGGCACACAGTTCAGGTTTTTTTTTTAGGATAATTTTGATATAAAATAATTTAATAATCATATTAGACAGTTTCTGAAATACTTGATAATGGTGGAAAGGAGATATATAATAAAGTTGACTAGCCAGCCTTCCAACTACACTTCCTGGTCATTCAACCATTGAATATTACATTATATCAGACAGAAGGACATTTCCATAAACACTGTCTATTTGGAGATTTATAATATAAGCCAATAATGCACATTTAATGTTTTATGTTTTGACACTATTAGACACAGAATCTCACTGTCACATAAGTTCTGTTCATTAGTTCATAAATTTCAAAAACTACTCTCTCAAGTACAAAAAGCTCACACCAAAAATATACTGTAAAATTTTAATCAATATCCGTAAGGTAACTGCAATACATCACTGTCAACACAGTCTTCTTTCAAGTACAATTTTTAACATATTACCGAACTTTTTCTTGTGATTCGAATGACTTCTAATTTTGTGGAATTCACACAGCATGTGCACCTTGAATTCTTTGATGCTATCGGATCCTAATTTGTTAAGGACGTAATTAACAAAATTTCCCAGCAACCAGTACACAGCGTTATTTTTTGCTTCTGGGAAATAGCGTGCTTTAGGCCGGTGTATTAATGACAGTGATATATACTCAGGTGATGTTCTTGTAATCAGAGCTATTTCCTCCAGGATCCACTTCCAACTATTCATGTGCCCACTGCTAGTATAGCTATGAAGTATTGTGTCAACTAGATGGCATTGTTGACATAAATTTGTTTCACTGAGTCCGATTGCGTGCAATCTTTCATTGCTGCTAACTATGTTGTTAACTGTCTTGTACCATGACGTTTAGTATATTAGATGTGAGCACATTAGAACTAACATTATTCCAAATCTCAGTCCACTCAATGTATGGAAACTGTCGTTCTATTTTGTTTCTTCCTTCGCTTTTCTTTCGTCCCCGTATTATGGCTCTTGATGTTAAGTGTCGTGACTGCCAGAGTTGGACACTGACATAACTAAGCTCAACATAGAAAATCCTTACATGCTGTAAGCGACTGTTGATATTCTGCACGACAATCGGGGCAAACAGGCTTCGAGGTTTAATGATCTCGAAATGTTGACTGGTTATGCTTTCTCGCGACTCTTATTATTATATATTATCTTTTGATAACAAGTGCACAGGTTTTATCTGTTATATCAGTTAATCCTAGTCCACCATTTTTAGGATATAAAGTGGCCGTTTTAGCAGGTATTCTGAACACTTAACCCCTCCACAAAAAGTTGGTGATTTTGGACATTATTCTCCTCGCTATCATTCTCGGTATTGAAACAACTGGGCAGAATAATAAGCTTTAGAAAGGATGTATGAGATGATATACTGTGTTCTTTGAACTTGGTTCATATATCGAGTTAAATTCTTTATAACGGATCCTTGCACTTTATCTGCTGCAACTTTCCAATTTAAAGCCGTCATTTTCTTAGGCTATGCTGTCAGGGTGATCCCAAGTGTTTTATGTTGTCGCACTAATTTTGCCCACTCGACTTTGATATTATCAAAACCTCTGAGATTTAACAGTTACCTTTTTTTTTCGTTTGCATTGGCTCCAGATGCTCTACAGTACGAATCAGTCACTGTTGCTAGCATGGTTACCTCGTCATTATTCCTTATAATGACCCATATATCGTCAGCATAGGCTCTTATAACTGTTTTATTTCCTGCTAATGTTAAGCCTTTTAATCTGGCATGGACATGACGGAGAAAAGGTTCCAGCGAAATGGCGAAGAGCGACATGGACAGAGGACTCTCTTGAGGAACACCTCGTTGTATTTGCATCGGCCTGGATTGTTAACAATTCACCGCTATTTTAGCGTTTATTCCAGTTGCTATTTTCTTAATCAACTTCATGACCCTATCGTTGAAACCTATTTTCTTCAATTTCTATAGAAGATATTCATGATTTACTACATCGAACGCTTTACAAATATCTAAAAAAAAATAAAGCACACTTTATGTTTGTTACAGAAGTTATTGCAATGATATCCCCGAATTCTGATAGATTCTGAAAAATGGTTCTGCCTTGTACGCAGTTCTGATGTTGACTAATAATTTTATCTGTAACGCATGAAATTCTCTTGTTTACTATTCTAGCTATTAATTTATAATCAGAATTCAGCAGTGAAATTGGACAAAAATTATTTACAGCTTTGTTTCCATTATTTACTGGCACCAGAAAAATTTTGTTCTCCTTAAACTCAGCCGGAATCATTTTACCCTGAATAACCTCATTTACAATGTCCGAGATTTTCGCACTTACTATTGGCCAGTAACGGATGTAAGACTCTGCTGGCAGACCATCCGGTCTTAGGGATTTTTTTGGTGGTGAGGTGCATAGAGTCTCATACACGTCTTCTTCACTGACAACCTCTAGAAAATTTTCGTTGTCATCTTCTGTCAGCTGTGGGGCTAGGATGTCAAGGAATTCTTCCAAGGAAGCATCACCACTCTTATGTACAGAATATAGTTCGAAATAATAACGATAAATCTCGTCCATGATACCCTGCTGGGTTCTGAGAATCGTACCGTATTTTGTTCGAATTTGATCAATAAAAGTCCTCCTCCCGTTTTTCGTATGCTTCACTAAATGATATAGGGAAGTAGTCTCATCTTGTGACACCGAATTTGCCTTCGATTTTATTTTCAACCCTTCCATTTGACTTCTCTTGATATTAAGTAACTTGGCTTTGCGTTTTTTTATGTCTGCTATCCGAAGTGAGGAACCTGCTGAGTATTGTTCATATAGATATCTGAAAACGGAGTAGTAATATTCTACAGTGCATTTCATTTCTCTTGCGCTCTGGGCACTGTATTGAATAAGAACCTTCCTCAACTTTGGCTTTGCCATTTTAACCCACCAGTCAATAGCAGTTGCATATCTACTACGAGCACGCAGGCATATTGCCCATGTTTCTTTAATCAAGTCTTCTAAACAATTATTTACTAACAAGGAAGTGTTCAAATTCCACTGATTCTTGAATCAGCGAACCGGTTGTCTTATTCGATTTATGCAAGCTAAGACACTTGAACGGTCTGAAAAGTACGTAGGAATGGTTTCCACTTTTGTCACGGAAGTTTCAAGATTTTTTTGAAATATATAGTCTATCAATTCTGCTACGTGATATTGCCGTGACATTAGTGAACTCAACAATGGAGGGCTATTTGATTTCCCATATATCCTTTAATTCTAAACCAGTAACTAGTTGTTTTAGTTCACTTGAGAAATTAAAATTAGGTAATTGATCTTTTCGATTTAAAACACAATTAAAATCACCTCCAAGTAATAACTGTCTTGGAGTTTCCCTTAATAAGTACATCAGGTCATCTTTGAAGAAACTTGCCCTGTCAGCTCGATGAGAACTTCCTGAAGGGGAGTACAAGTTGATGATAGTCACATCATAGATATTTAGTCCTGTTCCCCTTCTGGATTCCAGTCGTTCCACCTCGCTTACTGTAATCCCTGCCCTCGCCAAAACAGAAGTTTCAGCACTTGTTTCGGGAGACACATTTATGTAACTGACAAAACTGGGAATTACTAAATCCGAAATTAGAACTTCTTGTAACAGTCGCGGATTCGTACAAAAGTTCCTTAAGGGCCGATTATCTCAAAGCGGTCGTTATTTTATTTATGTTTATAGTGGTGACAGAATAAGATTGCGTCATTGTGCTGTCACTATGTAGTTGTTTTGATGAACTAATTTAGTTTTCTGTGGTTCAGGGTTCAGTTAAGCTGTAACAGTTTTCTCGGAAGGCTGAACATGGAACAACATTTCAATCAGATTTCTTTTGCTTCTGATGTTTTCTCTTGTACAGCAAGCAGACTGATTTCCTGGTGAACTTTCTGATTTTTCCTCCAGTGATTCGTGTACGACCGTTTCGGACCGAACATTCTTTGGGCTTGGGTCGCCCCCACCGGATTTTCCCTTCCCTTGGTTACGAGCTACATTCTCATTTGGTTGCGTCGGTATTTTACTTCGCGGATTATCTGGAGCAGCAGCAGACAATTTCGCAGTTTCGGTTGCCGACGCCTGCCCTGAGGTGTTGACCGTGATTTCATTTTGGCCATCACTTCCTCGTTCTTTATTAATTTCACTCACATCCTGATCGAGGGAAACAAATGGAGACTGCAGTTTTGCAACCTCTCCCTGAATTTGTTTATTAACAGATAGATGCTCATCTTTGCAATCGGCTACTACACCTGTTGTTTCTCGCAAATTAATGCTGATTACACTCCCATCATTTTCTGGTACCGTATGTGTATTATCTTCCTGTTCATCAGTTTCCATTCGCATTTTGACTTCATGTTACTCTGCCTCCTCATCACACTGTTTTTGCTTGCGAAGTGAGAGAGTGGGACAAGACAGCTCGCCCTCTGAACAACTATCAGTTATCTCCAGAGGTCGTTTTTTCGGTAGCGTTTCAGTTTCACGAATACTGGTAAGAGAGTTTCCCTTTGTTGTTAACGGGGGAAATTGGCTGTTTTCGTGAAGGGAGACATCAGCTTGCCCCGCTGCGTTGACATCCTCAACCAGTTGATCCGGGCTGTTCTTTGGTAATACACTCCTGGAAATGGAAAAAAGAACACATTGACACCGGTGTCAGACCCACCATACTTGCTCCGGACACTGCGAGAGGGCTGTACAAGCAATGATCACACGCACGGCACAGCGACCACACCAGGAACCGCGGTGTTGGCCGTCGAATGGCGCTAGCTGCGCAGCATTTGTGCACCGTCGCCGTCAGTATCAGCCAGTTTGCCGTGGCATACGGAGCTCCATCGCAATCTTTAACACTGGTAGCATGCCGCGACAGCGTGGACGTGAACCGTATGTGCAGTTGACGGACTTTGAGCGAGGGCGTATAGTGAGCATGCGGGAGGCCGGGTGAACGTACCGCCGAATTGCTCAACACGTAGGGCGTGAGGTCTCCACAGTACATCGATGTTGTCGCCAATGGTCGGCGGAAGGTGCACGTGCCCGTCGACCTGGGACCGGACCGCAGCGACGCACGGATGCACGCCAAGACCGTAGGATCCTACGCAGTGCCGTAGGGGACTGCACCGCCACTTCCCAGCAAATTAGGGACACTGTTGCTCCTGGGGTATCGGCGAGGACCATTCGCAACCGTCTCCACGAAGCTGGGCTACGGTCCCGCACACAGTTAGGCATTCTTCCGCTCACGCCCCAACATCGTGCAGCCCGCCTCCAGTGGTGTCGCGACAGGCGTGAATGGAGGGACGTATGGAGACGTGTCGTCTTCAGCGATGAAAGTCGCTTCTGCCTTGGTGCCAATGATGGTCGTATGCCTGTTTAGCGCCATGCAGGTGAGCGCCACAATCAGGACTGCATACGACCGAAGCACACAGGGCCAACACCCGGCATCATGGTGTGGGGAGCGATCTCCTACACTGGCCGTACACCTCTGGTGATCGTCGAGGGGACACTGAATAGTGCACGGTACATCCAAACCGTCATCGAACCCATCGTTCTACCATTCCTAGACCGGCAACGGAACTTGCTGTTCCAACAGGACAATGCACGTCCGCATGTATCCCGTGCCACCCAACGTGCTCTAGAAGGTGTAAGTCAACTACCCTTGCCAGCAAGATCTCCGGATCTGTCCCTCATTAAGAATGTTTGGGACTGGATGAAGCGTCGTCTCACGCGGTCTGCACGTCCAGCACGAACGCTGGTCCAGCTGAGGCGCCAGGTGGAAATGGCATGGCAAGCCGTTCCACAGGACTACATCCAGCATCTCTACTATCGTCTCCACGGGAGAATAGCAGCCTGCATTTCTGCGAAAGGTGGATATACACTGTACTAGTGCCGACATTGTGCATGCTATGTTGCCTGTCTGTCTATGTGCCTGTGGTTCTGTCAGTGTGATCATGTGATGTATCTGACCCCAGGAATGTGTCAATAAAGTTTCCCCTTCCTGGGACAATGAATTCACGGTGTTCTTATTTCAATTTCCAGGAGTGTAGATCATTTAAATTAAGCTTCTGACGCTATATCAAATTACTTTTAAGAACAACAGTTCGCCGCGGACATCCCTGTCTGAAGTTGTCGGTTTCTTTACATAAATGACATGTAGCTTACTGACCTGTATGAACAATTTCTGCCTTATACCCACAATGTGAGACGGAATATTCGTCTTAACGTCCATCTCCACACGGCGGACTCCGTTGAAACACTGCAGTTTAAAGCGAGGCGACCATCTTTCATTTGCAATTGATTTAACGTCTCCGTAGTTTCAAAGAGCTTCCTTAAGCTTATCATTTTCAATTTCAATGGGAAGATTCAAGACACGAACGGTTTTGTAATGAATGTCCGCTCTATAGATGGAAACCTTCAAAATCTACTGCATAGCCCCACTTTCGTAACACTGTATCAACAGTCGCAACACTGATTAACTTGACAAAAACACAGTATTTTTCCTGATCCATTTGCCAGGTATGGACGGTTTCAGAATTGAGACCAATCACCTGTGTAATCCAGTCATCTATTTCCAGGGATGTCGACTGAACAGGACGGGATTCGTTGTCAAAAGCAAATACTACAGTATTCTTCCTGAGCAGCAAGACCAGAAAGAGCAATCAGATCACAAGGAATAGGAACGAACGCGGAAAGCACTCGGTAGAGCACAAGTCGTTGTTGTTGTGATCTTCAGTCCCGAGACTGGTTTGGTGCAGCTCTCCATGCTACCCTATCCTGTGCAAGCTTCTTCATCTCCCAGTACCTACTGCAACCTACATCCTTCTGAATCTGCTTAGTGTATTCATCTCTTGGTCTCCCTCTACGATTTTTACCCTCCACGCTGCCCTCCAATACTAAATTGGTGTT
Source organism: Schistocerca gregaria (assembly GCF_023897955.1). Taxonomy (NCBI): domain Eukaryota; kingdom Metazoa; phylum Arthropoda; class Insecta; order Orthoptera; family Acrididae; genus Schistocerca; species Schistocerca gregaria. The sequence continues at coordinate 44,856,493 of NC_064925.1, forward strand.
CCCTTGGTGCCTCAGAATATGCCCTACCAACCGATCCCTTCTCCTAGTCAAGTTGTGGCACAAATTTCTCTTCTCTCCAATTCTATTCATCACCTCCTCATTAGTTATGTGATCTACCCATTTAATCTTCAGCATTCTTCTGTAGCACCACATTTCGAAAGCTTCTATTCTCTTCTTGTCTAAACTATTTATCGTCCACATTTCACTTCCATATGAAAGTTCTCTGTTGCATTCCTTTCATGTTAATTTCTTAAATCTGTTGTCATTTACGGCATACATTCCACTTCTGAATTTACTGTGGTGTTTCTGACTCCATTTGGGAGGAGACTGAGCAGTGGAACGTGTTACTTTTACACATAAACAAGAACGATCTGCCACAGTACTATACTTTAAAACACAGTTTATATGTAATTCATGTCACACAGTCTCTTATGGAACCTACATGCGCTTTTTTTATGTAGTGTATATGAGAAGATACTGTCATCCCCCTTCCCTTCTGTGTGAAAGGATGAATGAGCAAATGTATTTCTAGTTGCATGCTTGATGGTAGCAGACAAGCCTGTCTGCTAGAGAACAGTAGGACCAACGTCGGAACAGGTAGCTACGCTTTCTAAAAGCAAAGAGGTTTCTATTCTTAGTATGGTCCTATCCGTCCCTTGTCATGTTGGTATAGGAAACTGCCTCTCTGGTCCCTTCCGTTTGTATCTGTGAGGCACCATCAGGTGGGGCCCATGGCAGTCGGTCCGCGGAGAGCGTCTGAAGTGGTAAGATCTCCAGCTAAGCCGTATCTGCTAAGTCCGTAGGACAATGGATTTCTTAAGTTCAGCCTAACTGAAAATTTAATGACATTTGTTTCAGGTTTAGATCTAAAATATATAATGTTATCTTAAATTGCAATGCCGTGTAATTCGAGTGTGAAGTTCAGAATATCTTCCAGTAGTTGCTTTGTCACTACTTTGTGAGCAAAGTGGAACCACGTGTGGATGATCCGTAACTCTAAGGTCATCAATCTTAAATGCGAATGTGCGTGAGATTATAACGACTCGTCTTGATAATATTTTTCAATATAGCAACTTTTCTTTATGTTCAACCCACGTGGGGTGTACTTTGTGAGACCAGTACCAGGTGCTTATACAATTGTTTGACTATAGTATCCAGTTTGAGGTTTTTCTTTTGTAAATTGCGTTTCGATGTACGTTTATTTTAAGTATCAAAAGTATTGTGGAGTTACACTCTTTGTGTAAACCAAGTTGACCACGTGAAGCATGTAGTGTAGTCATCAAAGTAGCCCTCAGCTATTCTTTTCGGGAAGGTTTCACAGGGAGTTAGTATGAATTTAGTATACCAGTGTGTGGTAATTTCATGACGGACAGGATTGCACTACGAACGTAACTTCTTTGGGTGGAAACTGAATCGGTTGGTTGCGGCTAATTTCCTCTTGCATATGTTTCAACGTTCTTCATGTGTTATTTTATGTAGTGTTGTATGCAGTCTCCCAATCTTGGCTCCATATTTGATGTGTTCCGTAAGATTACAAACTCACATTTTCACAATCGTAAATAAGGCACCAGTATAGTTGTGAATCAAGTTTAATATGCTGAAATTTTAACGGAACAATGTTAAAATAAATGTCCAAATATAAACTGATTTATTTCATTTTATTTAAATTCTCTTTTTATATATGTATCACCGGTTGTCGTAAGATGACTATTAAAAGATTATAATTAATGTTAGTCTGGTTGGGAATTTGGTAAACTAGACTGGATACCTGGTGAAACAGTTGCTCAGTAATGCAAGGTTAACTTCCCCAGATAGCTCACAGCTTTTAACCCGCTTTTATTGTCTTGAATATCAGCACTGCTTTCAGAACAACTTAATGCATCAACTTTACACATACATGGTTACACTCCATACAAATACTTTCAGAAACGACTTCCTGACACTTAAATCTATACTCGATGTTAACAAATTTCTCTTCTTGAGAAACGCTTTCCTTGCCTTTGACAGTTTACATTTTATATCCTCTCTACTTCGACCATCCTCAGTTATTTTGCTTTTCAAATAGCAAAACTCCTTTACTACTTTAAGTGTCTCATATCCTAATCTAATTCCCTCAGCATCACCCGATTTAATTCGACTACATTCCATTATCCTCGTTTTGCTTCTGTTGATGTTCATCTTGTATCCTCCTTTCAAGAGACTGTTCATTCCATTCAGCTGCTCTTCCAGGTCCTTTGCTGTCTCTGACAGAATTACAATGTCATCGGCGAACCCCAAAGTTTTTATTTCTTCTCTATTGATTGTAATTCCTACTCCGTACATTTCTTTTCTTTCCTTTACTGCTTGCCCAATATTCAGATTGAATAACATCGGGGATAGGCGACAACCCTGTCTCACTCCCTTCCCAACCGCTGCTTCCCTTTCATGTCCCTCGACTCTTACAACTGCCATTTGGTTTGTGTACAAATTGTAAATAGCCTTTCGTTCCCTGTATTTTGCACCTGCCACCTTTGGAATTTGAAAGAGAGTATTCCAGCCAACACTGTGCGATGTAAACACGAAAGCGCAGCGCAGCAGCTAACAGCGGCCACTCGCGAGGGTGGCTGAAACGGAACTGCCCCATTCAGCTATCGGGGCGGACAAGATGAGGGATGATTTAACCTGGGTGTTTCCCTCAGAGTGGAACCTTGTTACTATCGTCGCCCGATGAGGACGGAATGATAGTGTCGGAGAAGCATGTCAACTTTACCCGCGAGAGCGTCAGATTCACCAAGAATCGGCAAAATGGACGACTGTTTGCCAGCTTTGGTTAGACGAAAGGAGAGCAGGGCATTCTTTGAACGCTAAGCTTGTCTCTAAAGATTCATACTTGTAAACAAAAAACTGCCTCCCTCCATCGTAGACTGTGGAGAGCTGAGGTGCTCTGGCTTCAGGTGGCGTCTGATTCTAGCAGCGTACAGAATGCGGAAAGGCTCTGTTCAGGCAGAAAGTATATTTGCAACATCCACGTACTGTACTATTATTCTTCAACACATGGGAATTATTTATTCGAAAATTGTCACAACACTGAAATAACGCTAAGCTGTAACACCCTCTCTCGTTATTATTGATTCCGATTCCAGTTTGTAGTTTTTGGTATTCCTACAAATCTATGGAAAGGTACTAACAGCGAGTAAAGACGCTGATCTTATTACTGACCTCCTTCCATGACCAGAGATGTATTTGATACTTTACAATTTTGCAGCTACATTTCATACACCTATGACCAACTGGCGATCGATGCCACTCGTAGTTACAATAACGGTTTGTTGTTTTTAGAACGTGTGTGTATACTTTAATAATTGTTGTGGCATTTTTTTTCTAAGCTTAGAATTATTGGGAACATGAATAGACCTCACTGTTTAGTTTTTAGCGCTTTTGAATCATACATTATGTACAAGAAAGTAGTCCTTGAACAGAAATTTCGAAGAAGACATTCTTCACAATAGGTAGGGTCAAAAATGTAAGATGGATAAGGAGACGCAATCACAGGAAATATAGAAACTGAAGACGAGGAAGGTGATGAAGAGGAGGAGAACGAAACGAGCAGAGAGTCAATAACCACACCCTCCAGTGAACGAGAGGTACAAATCTGCTTTACTCACACCCCGTGTAACAAGTTAAACTGTTAACTTAAGCGAGGAAGGATCGTTTAAATAAAGGAAATTTACACAACAAAGTTTGCTTTTGGTGTGCTGGTTAAACTGAATACTGTACTTACACTACATCGCCTCATTATTCTTCATCCGTTCGCCGTAATTAGCTGTACAACACAGTAATGATAGGTTTCTGACAGGGAAGGCAATTGCTGAAAATGGAAAACCTCGAGCGACAAACCACGAGGAATCCACTGCCCCTCCTCCCTCTCCTTGCTCCTTTTGCGCTATGGATGGAAGGATATTCTATGAAACTATCATATCGCTATCAACTATAACCCTAACCATAAGTGCAACAAATTTGCTGCATACTCTTAAAGTCTCCCGTCTGCACACGAATATCTGCCAAGAGCCTCTAACTCGTGGCGCCCAGGTAACATAGCCTGCTAGCCTGCACACACACACACACACACAGACACACACACACACACACACACACACACTGCCTCCCTCCCTCCCTCCCTCCCAGCTCATATGACCGTTTCCCTTTTTCTGTTCAGGAGCTCCTCTTTCACATATATTTCACTGCATCTACTCTTGTGGATTAATGAAAATGACCAACAGCGGTTCTCAAATCACATCCGGGAATTCAGCCAGGTAACACTTTCAACACCCCGCCATTTTCAAGACAAACTGCAACGGACAGGGGACGTACATGCAAATTTAAAACCTCGGTTCTCGGACTGATGCAGGAAAGATAACACACACACCGAACACTAGTACCACCAAAGATGACCAAAGTCAGAGCTGTCGATAGTGAGACTATGAATTCGAACATGAGGTAGCATTGACTCTGTCCCTCTGTTCTTTGACAAGGGAGACTTTGTGCAGCAGTATTTGTTTTAACAATCAAACTCACGTGCATTTTGAATTACCCTCCGTTTTTATTTCAATTTTTGGGGTCATAAATTGTTAATCAATGTTTTGTGGCCGACCTATAGCTAGTTTTTGATGATGATGGTCATGATGATGTTCAGTTTGAGGGAAGCTCAACTGCGCGCATATCAGCGCCCGTACAAAGTCCCAATTTTTACACAGTCCAATTTTTTACACAGTCCAATCGAGCCACTGCCACCAATGATAATGTTGAAAGGATGAGGACAACACAAACATCCAGTCCCTGGGAAGAGAAAATTCCCAACCTAGCCAGGAATCGAACACAGGACCCTGTGATTCAGAGGCAGCAACGTGAGCCACTAGACCACAAACTGCGGGCTATGACGCGTTTATGATGTAATACTGCTGTGTCCATACCCTACATAATTTGCTTGCATCAGTTACGTTTTTTAGGTTTAGGTTTTCTGAAAGTATTCTCAATTGTGTGTATACAGGACATTTTTGTAGACAGGAAATGTGAATCCTCAAACCCAACCAATCACACTAGTAGTTCCACTGCGCAAAGGCAGATGCACATAGATGCACATGCCATGTATGTATACGGAACATGAATGTGATTGGTGATTCACAAAATATAAAACTCTCTGCTTCAAGTCTGATGGTGGTGATATTGCACCATCGTTAAAAAAAATCACAAGATGCTTAAAAATTTCCCGCCATTTTGAATATGGAACAAGTAAGCTTGAGTGGATGTTTTCCTTTAGAACAAGAAGGTGTTTTGCATTTTCCACTGTTTTTGAATATCCCACTGAAAACAACTAACATTGGAGAGAAATCCTTGGCAGCTCTTTTTCTGGGTTACAGATCATACTAATAGGGTAATAAATTATAGTGATAAGGATAATAATCTGAGTAATAAATTATAGCAAAATTATTTTGTGATAAATTATACATTATAACAATAAGGGCCTTCGAGGACATTGTAATCCACTAATAAATATGGATAATAAATTATAGCAGAATAATTAGGTCATAACCATTAGGAAGACTCTTGAATTCCAACTTTTAATTCCTGCCATTTGGCTGCCATATTGAATTAATGTGGCCGCAATACAGGCTGGGCCAACTTTCCCACGAATTTTGGGCGACAAATAATAGAGGGGGCATGACAGGTTGGCAATTGCAATAAGTGAGCAACAAATTATAGCGATATTGTGGTAGAAAACGACAGGTCATTAATAGTGGTGTTAGTGGTAAATGGCCTAGATCAACAGGTGTAGAGGAAGATTCGTCGAAAGGGGTAGTTCTCATTGACCTTGCGGCAGATCTGACAACAATGCAGGGTGAGCTGGAATTCACACTGTCCCATTACTCAGAAGACTGATAAAAAAAAACCTACGTAGCACCTTGGTTTGTAGCTTGTTCATTTCAACAAGTTTTAGGAAACAAGTGGATGAAGAAACATAAAAAAAATGGTTCAAATGGCTCTGAGCACTATGGGACTTAACATCCGTGGGTATCAGTCCCCTAGAACTTAGAACTACTTAAACCTAACTAACCTAAGGACATCACACACATCCATGCCCGAGGCAGGATTCGAACCTGCGACCGTAGCAGTCGCGCGGTTCCGGACTGAGCGCCTAGAAGCGCTAGACCACCGCGGCCGGCGAAGAAACATCAAATTCCAATATGATGGCAGGTTAACTGCAAAATGAACAAGGAAAAGCAGCTAGTGCGGTGACAGCTGCACCTCCATAGTACTCCGTGGGCAGGTTGCAGTGCCCTAACCAGATATGAGCCATCCAGGACAAAGAGTGCCTATGCCTTCCCATGCATCCACGGGGAGAAACATATCGCTAATGAATCATAGAACAATACCGCAACTCACCTCAAAGAAATTATGCTCCTGAGAAGTCTATAATGTGTTTGACATGTGGTTCATATACCTTGTGTAGTTCATCATCCATAAGAAGTTTATTTTACCATACCGACAAAAAATACTTTGTTCCTTGGGCACATTTCGAGAAGAGAAGGAGATTATTAAGAAAATACCATTTTACAGGACAAAATCGAATGCAGAAGACCATGAGAGAGTAGATGCTTGAATCAAGCAAAAAAGATTAGCGATCTACCTCTTCACATTAAGGGCTGAATATCGCTGTGGGTGGAGGTGTCTATTTGAAGATTCAGTTACTTAATAAATGTAAGAAGAAATGAGGCCATGACCGTTAGCAATGAATAAAACCTCTAATGACGCAGACTTCAGCGAGGAAGAAAATCATCGCACATGAGTACACGCCAGCTGTAGAGGTATACTAGATGACGAATGCAATGAAAAATGGGCTACGCTCCATTGCGATCTTCTGTTGGTTCCTGGTAAGTGAGGAAGAGTAAACTGAAAGTGGAAAAGACACACAGTGAAAATTGCCTGCTCATTTGAAGTTTCATTTTTTTGTCCACAATATTTATGCCTTTTTGTTAAAAAATCACAAATTTATCTTGGTCACCTTGGATTAGTCGAAACGAGCCCTTTGCACTACCTTTATGTGTCTCCACTGACGCATTTCGTATCTCTGGAGACCTGCTTTGCCCATCAGCCAATGAGAACCGTTCGCGGGTGTGGAACGACTAGGCGACGCGGTTTCGACGCTGGTCTGGTTTTCTGCTTGGGGGCAGTCTCATCTATTCTGCTTCCTGCTTTGGCTGGAGCTAATGTCAGCTGGTTCTGAGTTCCTACAATGGTGAAGATTACGTGGTATCTTTACAGAGCCTTGCCACAGCGCCCAATAGCAATGTGTTTGTTATTTCATCTACATCTACATTTATACTCCGCAAGCCACCCAACGGTGTGTGGCGGAGGGCGCTCTACGTGCCACTGTCATTACCTGCTTTTCCTGTTCCAGTCGCGTATTGTTCGAAGGAAGAACGACTGCCGGAAAGCCTCCGTGCGCACTCGAATCTCTCTGATTTTTCATTCGTGATCTCCTCGGGATGTATAAGTAGGGGGAAGCAATATATTCGATACCTCATCCAGAAACGCATCCTCTCGAAACCTGGACACCAAGGTACACCGCGATGAAGAGCGCCTCTCTTGCAGAGTCTGTCACTTGAGTTTGATAAACATCTCCGTAACGCTATCACGCTTACCAAATAACCCTGTGACGAAACGTGCCGCTCTTCTTTGGATCTTCTCTATCTCCTCCGTCAACCCGATCTGGTACGGATCCCACACTGATGAGCAATACTCAAGTATAGGTCGAACGAGTGTTTTGTAAGCCACCTCCTTTATTGATGGACTGCATTTTCTAAGGACTCTCCCAATGGATCTCAATCAGGCACCCGCCTTACCAACAATTAATTTTATATGTTCATTCGACTTCAAATCATTCCGTACGCATACTCCCAGATATTTTACGGAAGTAACTGCTACCAGTGTTTGTTCCGCTATCATATAATCATACAATAAAGGATCCTTCTTTCTATGTATTCGCAATACATTACATTTGTCTATGTTAAGGGTCAGTTGCCACTCCCTGGACTAAGTGCCTATCTGCTGCAGATCTTCCTGCACTTCGCTACAATTTTCTAATGCTGCAACTTCTCTGTATACTAGAGCAGACGTGTATTCTACATGACTGCACAGTTATCTCCCGATCATTCCGCGTGCAGAACTTCCAATGGTAATCTACTGCGTAGCGAAACGAAGGTTCATAGTTTGTTCACTTTTTGAGAAGTGGAAGCTGGTTATAGGAACGAGTAACATGTTTTCATCCGTCGTGTTGTAGATTCGAATTTACCATCCTCTCCCGCTTTAGAAATGATTTATTGTCTTGTTAGAAGTCGTGTACTGAGAACATGTAATTTCATTACTATTTTCAAGAAGTTTATGTCGTGTTAGCTGCATTGAGAACCCATGTTATCTTTGTGAATTAAGTACACTGTTTTGAGAGCAACATTTATCTCATTCGTAATTTTTTTTAAAATCTCTGCTATAAACCGTACGGTAAGGGACAGTTGATGAGAAACTAAGTTATTACATGTAAAACATGTTAACCGATGTGCTTTATTCATATTAGTTGATAATTCCATAATAAACAAAGAAATGACAGCTCTGAATCTGATTTCAAATTCGCACTAATGGCAACTTTGTCCGGATGTGTGCATCTAAACGGTGGTCAGTGCTGAAAGTGCAGCTGCCAGAAGTGGTGGTAACGTGTACGGTGTTCGTGGCAGGAAGATACTTCTCAGGGACAATTTTTACGAGTCTGGGGATGATGTGTATAACTATGACTCAGATAAAGATCTTTACTGTGTTCCAGAACGCAAATATGTTTCCAAAGTTGTTACTAATTAGGCGAATGACGATATTTATCCCAGCAAGTGAACGTGTCAAGTTGTACCCCTCACCGGTGATTAAATGAATTTATGTGGCAGGATGACAATGATGATGATGATTATGATGTTAAGGGCCGTTCTGGACTTTGTTTACGTGCTGTAGTGAAGCACTTCCTAAAATCAGTTGTACACTGTGTGGACTCATGGATTAGTTTTTGATCTTTTATGCTTCATTATAACAAAAATTGTTAATGCAAATCTTAGTGTCACAAACGGGAACAATTCAGACCTTTTAGATTTGTATTTTTGAGAAGTTTCACAACAATTTCTCCAGCAATTAAACAGTGATAATTCCATGATAATCCATCTTAAGTGAAATCAGTTTGCAGGTAAACAATGTTAAATACACATTCACGAATTTTTAAGAATAAAACTTAGGGTATGAATATCATTTTAGAAACATTTTATTACTGTGCTATAATTAAAAACAATGTCTTACTTCCATAAAAAAAGTCACATTACATGCACCGTACTTGAAACATGGTATGTCCGAAATTCTAATGAAACTTTGCTGCGATGTTTCTTAAAACAATCGACTGTTCTGTCAGCACTGTCTACAGCCAAAGCATTCGCTTATTTCGCTCAACCCAAGTCATTTCATTTGTTATCTTACATAACATGTTTCCATGTTGCCACGCCGCCATCTTGTTCGCACCTGTTGCCGCATGCTTCGTTACGTCAATGCTCAGATATAGCACCACAGTTAGCTACGTTAATAACATGGTGCCATGGAAAACCACTATCAATAAATATCCCGTTCATTGCATGGAGTAAGATTAGATGCTGTTCTGGAAGACTGATGATTCCTGAACAAGGCAGTGTTGCGGTATATTAATGAGATATTTTGTGGAAAACATGACAGCGAGGCGTTTCATACTTGTAGTAGCATGCAGAGACTTTGTTCTTAAATCATATCCTGACCTACGCGGTTTAATTAAGTGCACGAGCCGGCCGCAATGGCCGAGCGGTTCTAGGTGCTTCAGTCCGGAACCGCGCGACTGCTACGGTCAGAGGTTCGAATCCTGCCTCGGGCATGGATGTGTGTGATGTCCTTAGGTTGGTTAGGTTTAAGTAGTTCTAAGTTCTAGGGGACTGATGACCACAGATGTTAAGTCCCATAGTGCTCAGAGCTATTTTTTGAAGTGCATGAACAAATATTCGTTTCAAGTCTGAAATCAGTGACTGCAGATACAGGGCGTCTCCAGAGATGTGACAGGAACGATCATTCTAAACAAATTAGTCTAGCAGTTTGACATAGGCTCTAAAATTCACACGTGTTAGCACTTCTTCATCTTCCACACTGTGAAAAAGATGTTTACTGGAAGCTCTTTGCTTTCCGTGTTTTGGGTAATGTGGACCTCATCAACAAATAATCTTGTAGTAAACATGAGATCTAAAGCGCATACTTTAACAGCTACGAGCTCTAGTTCAGCAGAAAAAGATGAACGATTCCTCAAAGGTCTCAAAGAATGCGTTTTAAGGCTCATGTTTAACCAGATTTTTTCGCATCGAATGATCGTTCCTGCGATACCTCTTAATGTTGACAATCGCTTCTGGGACTCCCTGTAAGATGGACATTCCTCATAGCACGGCTTTGCCTATGTATTGAAAGCTAAAACCGTTCACTACGGAACTTTTGGACAGGTTCTCGATGAATGATCACCTACTGTTTGATGTTTCAGTATCTAGCTATGGAAAATTCAATTCTATTGCGCCCATACTAAGTAAGTGTGTGTGCCTGTGACTATTTCGTTAAAAGTTTGTGGTAAAATTGCGTTTCCAGTTTGTTTCCAGGGCCCCAAAATTTCAGATAATCCAGCATAGCTTAATATTTCAGAACTTTATGTAACTGCTCGTGAAGTAGTTCACGCTTATTACACCACCGCTCACATCAATATAGACAATACTGTACCTCTTGCAGCTTTTCAATGACGCGGCGTCAGTGTTCGAGGAGAGGGAAGCAACGTGTTAGCTGCGGCGATCTCGCGCAGGAGCGGTTAAAGTTGTCCTCTCACGGGACGTGAAAACGCACGTGGAGGAGGAGCCGCTGACGTCAGAGCGTAGAATTACACTGCACTGCGAAGCGTGGAATTAAGAATCTGACGTGTCAGATTTTTGCCTCATCGAGAGGAACGTGGTGATATGCGACGTCATTTTTAAGGCACAAGCAGGTCTTAGGAGCCGCCGTATTGGATAAAGTTAAACTTCGTGTCTGTCTTTATTTATTTATTTATTGTTATAGCATGTGTGTTATGAATATAAGCTGCTTCAAAGCATGAGCAAATTGAACATCTCTCGAGAAGACGTCGTTTTAGATAGGATTTGTTACAATAAAATGACAGAAAACTACATATCGGTTGTTGAAGGTTTCCACGTTTGAAGTTTTTAGTGTTATGCCTTTTGAACTATGAAAGTATACCGCCTCAGCGCTACAGGACGATGATGATCGATGAAAAATGACGCTCTAACGAAAGCGTGCCGTTTTGGCACTTCTGTTTACCTCTCGCTTCTTAAAATATTATGGGTCTTTCTTGTCAATGCAACACGCTACCAGTCTACCTCAGAAAGTAAACACAAGTTACATACTGCTCAAAGGAATTAGCGAACATGACTTTGGCCGTCTGCCATACTCCGTTGACCAGTAATTGAGGACTGGGTACGTTACCAAATTGTACATTTATCTTTTAATAACTGAGTACACAAAAAAAGATCATAAATTGTGACCGTTTACGTAAAAAGAACTGAAAGTCATAAACAAAGTGGGAACAAGCATTCATCTCGTCATCTTAGGCGATTTTCATTGGACTTAGCAGCTCGGGCTAGCCAGGTAGCCAGCCACAGCCACGCGGTCAAGGGCGCATTGCCCCACGGTATATACATATATATTGAGTGATCAAAAAGTCAGTATAAATTTGAAAACTGAATAAATCACGGAATAATGTAGATAGAAAGGTACAAATTGATACACATGCTTGGAATGACATGAGATTTTATTAGAACCAAAAAATACAAAAGTTCAAAAATGTCCGACAGATGGCGCTTCATCTGATCAGAATAGCAATGATTAGCACAACAAAGTAAGACAAAGCAAAGATGATGTTCTTTACAGGAAATGCTCAGTATCTCCACCATCATTCCTCAACAATAGCTGTAGTCGAGGAATAATGTTGTGAACAGCACTGTAAAGCATGTCCGGAGTTATGGTGAGGCATTGGCTTCGGATGTTGTCTGTCAGCACCCCTAGAGATGTCGGTCGATCACGATACACTTGCGACTTCAGGTAACCCAAAAGCCAATAATCGCACGGACTGAGGTCTGTGGACCTAGGAGGCCAAGCATGACGAAAGTGGCGGCTGAGCAAACGATCATCACCAAACGACGCATGCAAGAGATCTTTCACGCATCTGGTAATATGGGGTGGATCGCCACCCTGTATAAACATCGTACGTACAAGCAGGTCTATATCACCCAGGCTGGGGATGATGCGATTCTGTAACTTATCGGCGTACCTTTCACCCGTAACGGTAGCAGTTACTGACGTTATGGTGTCTAGCGCCATCTGTCAGACATTTTGTGAACTTTTTTTGGTTCTAATAAAACCCCATGTCATTCCAAGCATGTGTGTCAATTTTTACCTCTCTGTCTACATTATTCCGTGTTTTATTAAGTTTTCAAATTTATACTGACATTTTAATCACCCGGTATATCTCTCATGATTCACTGGACCGCCCCACGTTCGTTGTCGGTATATACCTTTGCCAGTGATCAATAGCTTTCAAAAAATCTTCTGTTTCATTCGAATGAAATTACGAAACGAATCTCGATCTTGAAATCCAAGTTACTTCTGAATGGTCGTTGTCAATACAACATCGAGAATATGAATAGCATGTATGCGGAAAGTGACATAGACACTACTGCATGCTGTAACCACATCGAATTTAAAACTGAAAATGACATGGGGATTCAGTTGAGGTAAACGATAACGTCAGTACGATGAAGCGCCAAAAGATTTTTACCACCTGCTTAATAGCTTGTTCGTCCGTCTTTGGAACGATACACATAACTGATTCTTCGTATCGAAGATCTGATAGTTTGTTGGAAGGTTTATGGAGGTATGTGGCGTTAGATTCAACGCACAGTCATGTAATTCTCATAAATAACGGGCCGCTGATTTGCGTAGGCGGTGATGGCGTCCGCTGCCGACCCAGATGGGTCGCACAGAATTGACATAAGGCGGATTTGGTCGCCGAAACATCAACGTGAGTTCACTAGAATCCTCCTCAAACTACTGTAGTACGGTTCTAACTCTGAGACACGGACAATTATACTACTCAAAGGTGACAGCGCCGTCGGGAAAGACATCAAGCACCAAAGGATGCAGGTGGTTCGCAGATGTCAGCGTGTCTACCACAGATCCCATGCAAGCGCAGAAGAACGTCTGTCGTAGCAAAATACTGCTTGCTACCTCCAGCCTGCGACCGTGGCGCGCTGCACGTTTCGAAACGCCGTTCACCTCGATGACGTCGTTTCTGGAGACGACCATCGACCTAGTGTAGAAAAAACGTGATTCGCCTGAAGAGGCGACACGTTTACATTGATCGACGGTCGAATCCCGATGCTCTCGTGACCACTGACGATGTCGTTGGGTCAACATGTGATCACGTAGGGGTGATCTAATGCGGAGCTCCGCGTTCAGCAATGTACGAGGAACGGTGTGCTGCCAAACACTTGTGCGTGCACCAGCATTGTGCTTTGTCGCCACAGATCATCGCCTATCCTACTTTAGAGAGCAGACAAGCCTCCGAACCGCGTGTTCTGTGTAGAAATGGCTTGGCCCTAAGCACTATGGGACTTAACATCTGTGGTCATCAGTCCCTTAGAACTTAGAACTACTTAAACCTAACTAACCTAAGGACATCACACGCATCCACGCCCGAGGCAGGATTCGAACCTGCGACCGTAGCGGGCACGCGGTTCCAGACTGAAGCGCCTAGAACCGCACGGCCACACCGGCCGGCCGTTCTGTGGAGAGTCATGGATTCTAACCATTTAGCGCCCAGTGGTGGTTTCACTGTCCTTCTCCGTCTTCCCATACATGCTCACGACAGTTAACACTCGACAAGTGTGGTGTGAATAAAACGTTCTCGGTTTTCCAGCCGCTTCAATTCAAATAAAATGCTCGAGCTTTCGATGGCCATCTCCGCCATCGTCGTCAGGAGTTCACTGACTGCCGGGGCTGTTACGGTCTCCCGCTTATATAGGCACGGTTCCTTCATCAGCAGCCAATCAGATCGATCCAATGTGGCGCGCGCGCGTAAGTCGACACGGGCAGCTATAGCGGAGCTGTTGCCCGTGTGAGCACCGGTGACGTCAGGTGGCGTCAGGTGGCGTCAGGGGGCAGGCGCCACGTTTGAAATTGCGGCTCCCGCGTCGCACATCTGCTTTCTTTCGATGTCCAACGCCCGTCCCCATGTCGTGCTGAGTGTGTATCCCTGGTCTCTGTTGAAATTGTTGTTGTTCAAGCGAATCTCGGCCGCTTCCTTTATAACCGAGTCCCAATATGTAGACGCATGAGCCAACACTTTTGTATTTTCCAACTGTATTTTACGTCCGTTTTCTAGGCAATGCTCCGCTATGGTCGACTTGTCGAGCTCCCTTTGTTTTATATGGCGCTTGTGCTCAGTACAACGCTCCGCAACCGTGCGAATTGTCTGTCCAATGTACATGCTGCCACATTCACAGGGTACACCATACACACCGGACACTCTGAGAGCAACGTCGTCCTTAACAGGGCGCAACATATCTCGTATCTTGGGGGCGGGCCGGAACACTGGTCTTAGCCCATGTTTCTGCAGCAGACGTCCTAACTTACTGCTAGTTGCCCCACAGTATGGCAGGAATACAGTCCGTTTGACCTCTTTTTCTGATTCACCAGCTCTCTTTCGTCGGCGGCCCTTGAAAGCGTTTGCGATGTCTTGTTTGCTATCTCCATTTTCCCCGAAAACACGTTTTAAGTTCTGCGATTCAGACTGTAGATGGTCGTCGTCGTCAGAGATAATCTTGGCTCTATGAATCAACGTGTTAAGGACAGCTTTCTTGTGTACAGGGTGGTGAAAACTATTGGCGTTCAAGAACGGATCAGTGTGTGTATGTTTCCGATACACTGAGTGACCAAGCTGGCCTCCTGCCTTCCGCTCAACCAAAACATCCAAGAATGGTAGCTTGTCGTGCTTCTCCATCTCGGCAGTACATTTAATGTTGGGATGGACACCATTCATATGATCGACGAACTATTGTAGTGTGTCACCGCCAGACACCACACTTGCTAGGTGGTAACTTCTAAACCGGCCGCGGTCCGTTAGTATGCGTCGGACCCGTGTGTCGTCAATATCAGTGACTGCAGACCGAGCGCCGCCACACTGCAGGTCTAGTCTAGAGAGACTCCCTAGCACTCGCCCCAGTTGTACAGCCGACTTTGCTAGCGATGGTTCACTGTCTACATACGCTCTCATTTGCCGAGACGACAGTTTAGCATAGCCTTCAGCTACGTCATTTGCTACGACCTAGCAAGGCGCCATATTCAGTTACTATTCTGAATAGATAATATTGTGAATCATGTACCGTCAAGAGCGACGTTCGTCATTAATGGATTAAAGTTAAGTATCAAACTAATTACGTCCCATTTCTGAATTCTAATTCCTTGTCATGTTCCAGACCTCACGTCAGTATAGTCCTTCCCTCCTTACGCCAGCTTGCGTGAGCTAAAAGCGTGCATTACGGCCTCCTCAAGTAACACGGCGTTGGCTCTTCTGCCAACACAACAAGCTTCGCCGTTGTCGAGACACTCGTTCACAGGCTCTGCGTAATAACGATCTGCCCTATGTGAAGGTCGCTTATCTCAGTGGATTTCCCCATTTGCAGCCCGTATCTTCGCTAGGGTTATCCCCCATCCGTCGCTGCTGCACTGACATGCTGTTCATAGCGCGTCAACTGCCCACAACGTCTCCAGGCTGTACCCTACGACGCTGTGGACAATAGTCACAATGTTTTGGCTTATCGGTGTATTATGTCGTGTCCCTTTACCAACAGCTCGCTGTTCAACCCGTCGACGAGTCCATAATCTTCTCGGCGGTTTTCTCCGCTCTTGTTCGACTGTCGCTAACAGAGTTAACGTAGCTATTTTGCGCGCGTCTTATTTCGTAGAGAAACCGCCTGATTTATGCGACAGACGCAGCCGGAAACTGCCGCTGGGGAGCACTGAGTTCGCGAATCACCGTGAGCAGCGTGTCGTGTTCAGTGAGATGCACGGGGGTGAAAGCTATACGAGGGAAGAGGCAACAAGCCAGGTAGTTCCTTCCAGACCACTAGAGGTCAAACGAAGCTGGAATTGACCAATTACAGCAATCCAATGGCGGTTGCTGATATTATATCGTCTTGCTCTGTACTGAAGTCAACGGTTACAGTCGTCTTTGCATATGTTTCATATTTAAATAGTACTGATCTTCATTATAAACAGGTTTTCTTCTTTAAATTTCATAAAGTTCACCGTAGAATTGAAGAGATTTCCTGCTGAAAAAAATGTCAGCAATTAATCCTAAGGTAAGACATTTAATTTTCAGTAAATAATCTTGTAGCCCATAAATGAAATGTGTTTTCTTCCATCGTGAATGAGGCTGTGTGATTTGTTTGCTTACTTAAACAACTTTGGTATGTCAGTAGCAGTTTTATTTAATGAAGAGTTTTATGTTTTTTCAGAATATTCAGCATAACAAATTGACGTTCAAATACTCCTGTAAATTCCCCGGCTGTTCATCTGGATATTGCGTCGGTTCAACGGAGAAAGCTAGCGACAAGAATTTCTACAGCTTTCCAAAACAACTTCAAGAATTGCTTCTGAAATGGACAAGTGTGAACTGTCACCTGATGTGAATTGTGCTACTTATTTTGTTTGTGAAGATCATTTTTTCGAGGAAGATTCTATGAATAAAACACAAGGGATAGGCTAAACAGGGATGTGTTCCCGAAACATGTGGCAGGGGTTGCATGTGAAATTTCTAATATCACTAGTGAATCAGATGAAACCGTTGTTCATAGTGAAATTTTTATTGTCTTCTTGAGAAATAAAAAGTAAGTTTTGTTTTCATTTCACTGTTTTTATCCACCTTTCCTATTTTTTGTACTTAATATTTATGTCTTCTTTTTTGAGTTGAAGCATTTACAGTCGTAAGATGTAGGAACATTTTTTAAGAAATTAATGGTCAGTAGTGCAAGTTTCCTGGGCAACTATTCGGATATTACAGTCCTGAAATATAGTTGTAACGATTTTAGAATTCTTCATTAATTAATACTGTGATAAAGATTTCATAATTGAACCTCTTTAACTGCCGATTATTCTTTTAGTTATAGTTTTTTTTTCCATTGGCCCTGCAGTTTATAAGATGTCAAAAGTATGAAATTATTCAGGAATTAGCTGCAACAATTTTTATTTAGCTTGTGACAGTTATTTAGAGAAGAAGCTTGTTTCGACTTACTGTCAGTTTCAAGTGTTGCGCCAAGTTTTTGTGACGCACGAGGCGTCCTGGAGCTTTTATATGTTGATAGAAATAAATATGTGTCAGTCTGGAAGTCTATTCTTGACGGTACCGACTGACACTTGATGCTCAAGAAAACATCATTGGAGTAGCGACAGTCAGACGCAAACGTCAAAAATAGACTTGTAAACGACGCACTTATACTGATTTCTATCAATATATAAAAGCTCCAGGACGTTTTGTGCGTCATAAAAACTAGGCGCAGCACTTGAAGCTGACAGTAAGTGGAAATAAGCTTGTAGCTTAAATACCTGAAGCTAAATAAAATTGTTGCAGCAAAATTGGACTGCAAATATTTCTGAATAATAGGTTTGTCACTGTTGCACTGCAATGTACTGTAGCCATGCTTCAGTTATTTTATTATGATGCTAGCCAAAATAATTACGTAGCACGCCCAGAAAACTGAGAGAAGAAAATTAAAAGAAAAAAATACAGCGTACATAAACTAGGAGGGATGCAACCTGTAATGTTTATCCTTTTTTTAGTTCATTTCCATACCACTAGACGCGCTGCTATCGGCCTGAGACATGCGCTTCTCTTTCATTGCTGTTCTGTGGTGAGATGTAGGCCGGCCGCTGAGGAGCATGCAGCAGCCACAGCGGACAGACCGTCTTGGGTGGTTTCGCGAACAGAAACACATCCCGTGTGGGGAGCGCTTTTTTAAGTCGCCGAGAGCATAGTGAGAACGCTGAAAACTGCCGGCCGCGGTGAAGTGCATCAATGAGCGTCGGAAGTAAACAGGGAGGCGCACGCCCGCCGCGAGTGGCCGGTCAGGTTCTAATCGCGCTGTGTGGCCAGCAATTAACGCCGCGGCCTTGGGTGGTCGGAAGGCGGCTACATAAGGGGCGGCCGGAGGCGCGGCCCGCAGAGGCCAGAGATGTCTGTCGGCGTGGTCGTGAGGGACGGAGCCGGCTGCGGCTGCGGCGGCTGCGGCGGCTGCGGCTGCGGCTGCAGGTGGAGCCACCGGGAGAACCGCTTCTACGGCGCCCTGCCGCCCATCCGCGCCGCAGACGTCGAGGTGAGTCCGCAGTCGAGTCCGGCGGCGGCCGCCTCTGCGTCAGCTGCAAACGTCCCCTTGGAAAAATTAGTGAATAGCTTTGATTTTCAAACAGCTGAGCAAAACTGAACATACTCTCTTTACTTATTCTGATCGTCACTAAACTAACACACAATATTTTTAGCACAACGCAATCTGACTTTCAATAATCCCTACAAAAGAATGGCCCTGACTAACAATAACCTATACCTTTCATGAATCACTTACCTCACAAAAATCATCGTTACTCGAACTACTGCAATACAGCGAGCGCCAATACTGTTAGCTGAATAAAAGATTCAAACTACTAAAGGCACTAACTACCGATAGGCACAGTTAGCAAATGAGAGACTTTGATAGAGAACAAACAATGTACACTCCTGGAAATGGAAAAAAGAACACATTCACACCGGTGTGTCAGACCCACCATACTTGCTCCGGACACTGCGAGAGGGCTGTACAAGCAATGATCACACGCAAGGCACAGCGGACACACCAGGAACCGCGGTGTTGGCCGTCGAATGGCGCTAGCTGCGCAGCATTTGTGCACCGCCGCCGTCAGTGTCAGCCAGTTTGCCGTGGCATACGGAGCTCCATCGCAGTCTTTAACACTGATAGCATGCCGCGACAACGTGGACGTGAACCGTATGTGCAGTGGACGGACTTTGAGCGAGGGCGTATAGTGGGCATGCGGGAGGCCGGGTGGACGTACCGCCGAATTGCTCAACACATGGAGCTTGAGGTCTCCACAGTACATCAATGTTGTCGCCAGTGGTTGGCGGAAGATGCACGTGCCCGTCGACCTGGGACCGGACCGCAGCGACGCACGGATGCACGCGAAGACCGTAGGATCCTACGCAGTGCCGTAGGGGACCGCACCGCCACTTCCCAGCAAATTAGGGACACTGTTGCTCCTGGGGTATCGGCGAGGACCATTCGCAACCGTCTCCATGAAGCTGGGCTACGGTCCCGCACACCGATAGGCCGTCTTCCACTCACGCCCCAACATCGTGCAGCCCGCCTCCAGTGGTGTCGCGACAGGCGTGAATGGAGGGACGAATGGAGACGTGTCGTCTTCAGCGATGAGAGTCGCTTCTGCCTTGGTGCCAATGATGGTCGTATGCGTGTTTGGCGCCGTGCAGGTGAGCGCCACAATCAAGACTGCATACGACCGAGGCACACAGGGCCAACACCTGACATCATGGTGTGGGGAGCGATCTCCTACACTGGCCGTACACCTCTGGTGATCGTCGAGGGGACACTGAATAGTGCACGGTACATCCAAACCGTCATCGAACCCATCGTTCTACCATTCCTAGACCGGCAAGGGAACTTGCTGTTCCAACAGGACAATGCACGTCCGCATGTATCCCGTGCCACCCAACGTGCTCTAGAAGGTGTAAGTCAAATACCCTGGTCAGCAAGATCTCCGGATCTGTCCCCCATTGAGCATGTTTGGGACTGGATGAAGTGTCGTCTCACGCGGTCTGCACGTCCAGCACGAACGCTGGTCCAACTGAGGCGCCAGGTGGAAATGGCATGGCAAGCCGTTCCACAGGACTACATCCAGCATCTCTACGATCGTCTCCATGGGAGAATAGCAGCCTGCATTGCTGCGAAAGGTGGATATACACTGTACTAGTGCCGACACTGTGCATGCTCTGTTGTCTGTGTGCCTGTGGTTCTATCAGTGTGACCATGTGATGTATCTGACTCCAGGAATGTGTCAATAAAGTTTCCCCTTCCTGGGACAATGAATTCACGGTGTTCTTATTTCAATTTCCAGGAGTGTATTTACCTTAATAGTGTTCATAAGTCAATTCATAACATCCACTCTTACAAATTTACTGTCTCTGATGGACACACGTCCAGATCATGTGCTCTCAAAACTCCGCCATTTCTCTCCCCACGTCCACCACTGCTGGCGGCTCACCACGCCGCCCGCGGTGGTCTAGCGGTTTTAGGCGCGCAGTCCGGAACCGCGCGACTGCTACGGTCGCAGGTTCGAATCCTGCCTCTGGCATGGGTGTGTGTGATGTCCTAAGGTTAGTTAGGTTTAAGTAGTTCTAAGTTCTAGGGGACTTATGACCTAAGATGTTGAGTCCCATAGTGCGCAGAGCCATTTAAACATTTTTTTTTAACTGATGACCTGAGAAGTTTAGTCGCATAGTGCTCAGAGCCACATGAGCCATATATGGCGGCTCACCTCCAACTGCCCAACGCTACGCGCTGTTAACAGCCAACTGCCCAACACTACAATAGCAAATTCCAACAATGCAAACCAGCCACAGATTGCACGCAGCACAGTCACTGATTTTCATACAGGGCGCTACGTGACGTTACCACCATAAAAACCTAAACAGCCTACTTGCAAGCTTCCGCAACCGTGCCGCTCCTACGGTCGCAGGTTCGAATCCTGCCTCGGGCATGGATGTGTGTGATGTCCTTAGGTTAATTAGGTTTAAGTAGTTCTAAGTTCTAGGGGACTGATGACCACTGCAGTTCAGTCCCATAGAGCTCAGAGCCATTTGAACCATTTTGCAAGCTTCCGCTGCTGCGGCAGGGCGCGCCTGGCGCTCCAGTACGCGTCTGCGTACAAAGTGTCTTTCTCCAGGAGTGAAACTTTCAAGTTTAGTTCTGAAAAAAACTCTGAAAAGTCTATCCATCCCCACCCCCCACCCCACCCCCTCCCCACAATTCCAAAACCGCTGATTAGTGACTTCAAGTTGCTCTATGAAAGGCTGGTAAGTATTTCGATTAACAACGCTGTAAAGTGGTTACACCGGGTGGCTATAACTAAACTTTCCCCATTTAACACGTTGTAACACAGAAACTACCCAACTTGGTAGCATTAATGTCATGGACATTGGAAAGGGAAATAATGCAGAATCAATTCCCAGAGCCGGCGCGGTGGTCTAGCAGTTCGAGGCGCTCATTTCGGAACCGCGCGACTGCTTCGGTCGCAGGTTCGAATCCTGCCTCGGGCATGGATGTGTGTGATGGCCTTAGGTTAGTTAGGTTTAAGTAGTTCTAAGTTCTAGGGGACTGATGACCACAGATGTTAAGTCCCATAGTGCTCAGAACCATTTGAACCATTTTTTCAATTCCCAGAATGAGATTTTCACTCTACAGTGGAGTGTGCGCTGATATGAAACTTCCTGGCAGATTAAAACTGTGTGCCGGACCGAGACTCGAACTCGGGATCTTTCCCTTTCGCGGGCAAGTGCTCTACCATCTGAGATACCAAAGCAGTACTCACGCCCCGTCCTCACAGCCTTAGGTATGCTGGTTACCTCTCTTGATATGCTGCGCTTCAGATCAGCACGTATGTGAATCTTGTCCTTCAGGGAGCCCCACATCTAGAAATCACCGGAAAGGAGATCAGGTGATCGTGCCAGTCAAGCATTTTTAAACGCTCGGCCGATTATTCGATCGTTTCCAAATTTGTTTCCGAGAAGCAGTTGAACTTCACGAGCGATGAGAGATGGGGCCCCATCTAGCATGAAAACTGTTGAGTTCAATGGGTCTCTCTCTCTCCTCTAGGGCGGGTTTGAGATGGCGAAGCATATCGCAGTAACGCTGCTCAGTCACACTGCACACCTTTGGTCCTTGAGCGCCACCCTGCTCAAAAAAGAATGGGCCAATGATGTACATAGCCGTGAAGCCACACCATACGCTGACTCGTTCACCACACAGAGGAACTTGATGCACAGTGACATTCGCCAATTCTGTGTGTTCACCTCAGCCATCAGAGAAAAATGAGCTTTGTCTGCCGGCCGCTGTGGCCGAATACTTCTAGGCGCTTCAGTCTGGAACCACGCTGCTGCTACGGTCGCAGGTTCGAAACCTGCCTCGGGCGTGGATGTGTGTGATGTTCTTAGGTTAGTTAGGTTCTACGTTTAGGGGAGTGATGACCGCAGATGTTAACTATCGTAGTGCTTAGAGCCATTTGAATTTTTGAGCTTCGTCTGTCCATAGGATGGTGCAGTACCAACCCTCGTCAATTTCAATCCTTGCGAGAAAGTGGTAGCTGTAGTTGGAACTCTACAGTGAAGCTGTGACGTATGGAAGTCATTCACCCTATACTCTGCACATTAAAGATACCATGTTTGGCAACACGTTGTTGTGGGCCTTGTGGTGCAAGTTGCTGTACGATATTGATCTTGTACTGATACTATTTGAGAATAGTTTGAAGCACCTTCCGTGCAGTGGACCACGGATGGGTGTTCAACTTCCGTGACACAGAAACGCATTGCCAGTCGATAGGGAATTGGGCACAGCGGTGTCTGCCATAGCAACAGTGATTTGATCAACCACCTGTGGTGCAACCGCTCCTCGGTCTCTTCCCGGAGCGACGCCCAGTTCTCCAGCTGATTTGAACTTCTTCATCATGGTCCGCGAAGAAAGTGGAGAAACAGGACCCTTCTGTAATCCTTTCAGCCGGGGTTACTCTTGAAGTACATCTGCAGCGTTACTGTCGTCCTGATAATAGAGCTTCATCAGTAATGTAATGGTCCAAGTTAATGTTGACACGTCAACAAGTGCACTGTGACTGGTCAGGTGTGTGAGGCTATGAAGCACGATGACTGATCACGGCACCTGGTAGCTGTAGTTGGAACTCTACAGAGGAGCTGTGACGTATGGAAGTCATTCACCCTATACTCTGCACGTTAAATATGCCATGTTTGGCACCCGTACGATAGTTAGTTTTTGCGTTATAATGTGTTAAACAGGGAAAATATAATTACACTACTGGCCATTAAAATTGCTACACCACGAAGATGACGTGCTACAGACGCAAAATTTAACCTACAGGAAAAAGAAGCTGTGATATCCGAATGATTAGCTTTTCAGAGCATTCACACATAGTCGGAGCCGGTGGCGACACCTACGACGTGCTGACATGAGGAAAGTTTCCAACCGATTTCTCATACACAAACAGCAGTTGACAGGCGTTGTCTGGTGAAACATTGTGATGCCTCGTGTAAGGAGGAGAAATGCGTACCATCACGTCTCCGACTTTGATAAACACCGGATTGTAGTCTATTGCGATTGAGGTTTATCGTATAGCGACATTGCTGCTCGCGTCGGTCGACATCCAATGACTGTTAGCAGGATATGGAATCGGTGGGTTCAGGAGGGTAATGCGGAAAGCCTTGCTGGATCCCAACGGCCTCGTATCACTAGCAGTCGAGATGACAGGCATCTTATCAGCATGGCTGTGACGGATCGTTCAGCCGCGTCTCGAACCCTGAGTCAACAGATGGGGAAGTTTGCAAGGCAACAACCATCTGCACGAACAGTTCGACGACGTTTGCAGCAGCATGTACTATCAGCTCGGAGACCGTGCCTGCGGTTACCCTTGACGCTGCACCACAGACAGGAGCGCCTGCGGTAGTGTACTCGACAACGAACCTGGGTGCACGAATGACAAAATCTCATTTTTTCGGATGAATCCAGGTTCTGTTTACAGCATCATGATGGTCGCATCCGTGTTTGGCGACATCGCGGTGAATGCACATGGTAAGCGTGTATTCGTCATCGCCATACTGGCGTACCACCCGGCGTGATGGTATGGGGTGCCATTGGTTACATGTCTCGGTCACCTGTTGTTCGCATTGACGGAACTTTGAACAGTGAACGTTATATTTCATATATGCTACCACCCGTGGCTCTACCCTTCATTCGATCCCGGCAAAACCCTACTTTCGGTAGGATAATGCACGACTGCATTTTGCAGTTCTTGTATGGGCCTTTATGGATACAGAAAATGTTCGACTGCTGTCCTGGCCAGCACATTCTCCAGATCTCTCACCAATTGAAAACGCCTGGTCAATGGTGGCCGAACAACTGGCTCGTCAGAATACGCCAGTCACTACTCTTGATGAACTGTGGTATCGTGTTGAAGCTGCATTGGCAGCTGTACCTATACACGCCCTCCAAGCTCTGTTCGACTCAATGCCCAGAGGATTGTTCTGGGTACTGATTTCTCAGGATCTATGCACCGAAATTGCTTGAAAATGTAATGACATGTCAGTTCTAGTATACTATATTTGTCCAATGAATACCCATTTATCATCTACAGTTATTCTGGGTGTAGCAATTTAAATGGTCAGTAGTGTATAAGCACCCAGCATACTGAGATGGTTGTATGGGGGACCCGTAATGCGACTTTGCACTGAGGTGAGGAAAGTCACGGGACGCCTCCTAATGTCGCGTCGGACTTCCTTTTGCCCGGCGTAGTGCTGCAACGTGGCATGGAGTCAACAAGTAGTTGGAAGTTTTCTGGTGAAATGTTGAGCCATGCTACCTCCATAACTGTCCATAATTGCAAAACTGTTCCCCGTGCGGGATGTTGTGCACTAACTGACCTTTCGATTGTGCCCCTTGAATGTCTGATGGGATTCATATCGAGCGATCTGGACGGCCAAATCATTCGCTCGAATTGTCCAGAATGTTCTGCAAACCATTCCCTAACAGCTGCGACCAGGTGATACGGCGGATTGTCATTCATAAAAATTGCATCGTTGTTTGGCTGCAGATGGTCACCAACTAGCCAAACATAACCATTTCCAAACAATGATCGGTTCGTTTCACGTAAACACAGCCCACACCACTATGGCGCCACGACCAGCCTTGTTGACAACTTTGGTCCATGGCTTCGTGGGGTCTGCGCCACACTCGAAACCTCGAAACCTTTTACGATCTGAAATCAAGACTGCTTTGACAATACGTGTAGGGTCCTACCGATACGGTCACGATTCCAGTGATGTCGTGCTGTTAGGAAAGGCACTCGCGTCGTTCGTCTGCTGGCATAGCCCATTAACGTCAAATTTCGAAGCACTGTCCTAACAGATACGTTCGTCGTACGTCCCACAGTGAATGAATGAACGAGCGTATGGCATTGGTGGCCAGGAGACCCCTCGCGGGGCGTTTCGGCCGCCGCTCCACAAGTTATTTAACGCCACTACCGCGACTTGTGAGTGAATGAGGATGAAGTGATGATGAAAGACACACAAGAGCCAGTCATCTCGAGGCAGAGAAAATCCCTGACCCCGCTGGAAATCGAACCCGGGACCCAGTGCGCGGGAAGCCAGAACGCTACTGCAAGACCACGAGCCGCGGACGTCCCACATTGATTTCGCGGTTATACCTGTCAGCACTAACAACTCTACGCAAACGCCGCTGCTCTCGGTCGGTAAATGAAGGCTCTTGACCACTGAGGTGTCCGTGGTGAGAGATAAAGCCTGAAATTGGTATTCTCGGCATACTCTTGACACTGTGGACTTCGGAATACTAAATTACCTAACGATTTCGGAAATCGAATGTCCCACGCGTCTAACTCCAACTACCATTCCGCGTCAAAGTTCGTTAATTCCCGACGTGCAGCCATAATCACGTCGGAAACCTTTTAATATGAATCACCTGAGTAAAAACGACAGTTTCGCCAACGTACTGCCCTTTCACACCTTATGTACGCGACACTAGCGCCATCTGTGTTAGTGCATACAGGTTATCCCATGACTTCTATCACCTTATTGTATGCTAAATGCATGAGCAACAACGTTTGTAAGCGAATTGTCAGTAACACTGTTGGTAGCGTAACATTTAAGCACAACGAAGATTCTGTCACTACAGTATCTACAACATACTCAGGTATTAACTAGTTATCTAAAAATGGTTCAAATGGCTCTGAGCACTATGGGACTTAACTTCTAAGGTCATCAGTCCCCTAGAACGTAGAACTACTTAAACCTAACTAACCAAAGGACATCACACACATCCATGTCCTAGGCAGGCTTCGAACCTGCGACTGTAGCGGCCGCGCGGCTCCAGACTGTAGTGCCTAGAACCGCTCGGTCACTCCGGCCGGCACTTGTTATCTGTGAGAGTCTGTAATTTACGGTTCGAAATGTCGCTCGAAAAGATCTGAGAAGCGCTTAGCGTATACGGAACACTCTGCAGTATCGGAGAACAAATATGGTCTGAAAACTTCCCGCGTAGCAAGGCCAGCGGCCATCGAATAGCTAAAGTACGATTAAAGCACATACAGGAGTTGGACAAAAATTTGGAAACAGCTCGAGAAATCCACGCGTGAACTTACAGGCGCTAGTCTAGCCTGTAGGTGGCGCTGTTGTACTTCAACACGGACGGAACCTGTGCAGTGTGCTCATACGTTGCAAGTGTCTCTCGTGGTCACAACAGTGTTCTATGAACTTGTGAGTGCGTTATGTCGAAGCTGAGTGAATACGAGCGTAGGAAAATCGTTGCTGGTCGTATCGTAGGTGCTTCGGTAACCAAGGCAACCGAAGATCATTGATGTTTCAAGATGAGCTGTACCGAATATTTACGCCGCATATAGCAGGTATAGAAGTATTAAACCGGAATTTCGCTATAGATGGTGCTAGCCGTCAGTGTAGGGCCCGCGACACCGCGTCTGCATCGCCTTCTTCTGACTGTAACGGCTGACGACGTACGTGAACACACAGTAAGCCAGGTTCCATACGTCGGTATCTGTTTCTAACCCATAAACATGCCGAGTTTTGTGCCTACGAACTACGATTTGCGGACAGCATTTGTTTTACTGTTACCATTTGAAGAAAACAACTGCAAAATCGCATCGAATACTTGTCGAAGCTTTCGGCGAACGTGCTCTTGGGAAAACACAGTGTTTCGAGTGGCTCAAAAAAATTCAAAAGTGCTGATTTTGACGTGAGAAACGACGAGCGCGGGAACCACCAAAAAGGCCAAAGGCATCGAATTGCAGGCCTTAATGGATGAAGGTGATACTCAAATTCAACAGGACCAGGCGGAACAATTAAATGTAACGCAGTAAGCCGTTTCTTTTCGATTGAAAGCTGTGGGAAACGTGCAGAAAGTGGGAAAATGGGTTCCGCATGAATTAAATGAAAGACAGCAAAGAAATCGAAAACTACTTGTGAAATGCTGCTGGCTAGATACAAAAGAAAGTCGTTTCTTCATCGAAACCGTCGCTTCTTCATCCAATAGTGAAAGCTTATGAAAAATGGGTATATTTTGAGAATCCTAAGAGTCGTAAATCGTGGTTGAATCTAGGCAAATCAGCGACATCCACTGCAAGACCAAATCGCTTTCGAAAGAAAATAATGCTCTGTGTTTGATGGGACCAGAAGGGTGTCACCTATTATGAGCAGCTAAAACCTGGTAAAATCGTTAACACTGATCGCTACCAACAGCAAATAATCGATTTAAATAGAGAATTACGTGAAAAACGACCGGAATATAGAAAAAGGCGACACAGTCATATTGCTCCATGATAACGCCCCATCACACACAGCAAAACGGGTTAGGGAAACGATCAAGGCGTTCAGCTGGGAAACACTAGGGTTCAAAAATGGTTCAAATGGCTCTGAGCACTATGGCGCTTAACTTCCGAGGTCATCAGTCCCCTAGAACTTAGAACTACTTAAACCTAACTAACCTAAGGACACCACACACATCCATGCCCGAGGCAGGATTCGAACCTGAGACCGTAGCGGTCGCGTAGTTCCAGACTGTAGCGCCTAGAACCGCTCGGCCACTCCGGCCGGCCAAACACTAGGGCATGCGGCTTGTTCTCCAGACTTGGCTCCGTCCGATTATCATCTATTTGCATCACTGGGACACGCTCTCGCTGGACAGCGCTTCAATACGTATTAAAATGTACGAAAATGGCTCGCTGACTGGTTCCCTTCAAAAGAAGAACTGTTTTTTTGGCGTGGCATTCATGCCTGCCGGAGAGGTGGAAGAAATATATAAATAGCAACGGAGATTATTTTGAATAAAATGTTGTTTATCAGTTTCACACAACAGACGTGTAATTATTGCAACCAATTTTCCGGTTTCATACTTCTACACCTGGTAAGGAAAGCGGGAAAACATAATCTACACGGACGAAAGTGTCCGTTGAATGATCGTGACAGGCAGGCATTGAAGAGGACTTTAGCAAGAAGTAAAGAGGACGCCAGTTGTAGGAGTTACTGCTGGACTCAACGCCGTACTCGCGGGACCTGTCAGCACCAAAACAAAGCGAAGGGAGCTCCGTAATCAGGGACTTGCAGAGCGACGTGAAGTTCCAAAACTGCCCGTCAGTGCTGCAAGTGCCCGAAACAGGAAAACGTGGTGCTTAAGCCATAATGTCCGGACTGTGGAGCAATGGAAGTCTTGTTTTTGAGCCTTGTTTGACATTGTTTCCATCTTCTGGCCGACTTACCGTCACAAGAGAGAAATATGGCGGGGGTTCGGTGTTGGTTTTGGCGGCCATATTGTGGCATTCCTTTGAGCCCTGCGGTTGCTCTGCAAGTCACGCTGCGCCGAGGACTGTGTGACCATTTCGGCTGGTCACGTCCATCCCGTGGTGCAGTGTTTGTTCCCCAAATGTGGGTGCAGCGAGATGGACCCTGTTCAGACAGCTCGCACCGTCCAAGTTTGGTTTTATGAGCACGAGGTTGATTTGTCGCATCTCCCCTGGCGACCGCGGTCACCAGATCTCATTATTCTTGAGCTTTTGTGGTCCACTTGGGGAGAGGGATGCATGATCGCTAAACGACCTCCATCGTCGTAATAGGCACTTGTCGCTGTTTTCATGGAAGAATGGAATAATATTTCCTCCAATACTGTACATCTTCTGTGTTTGCCCATTCCAAGACCACTGGAAGCTGATTTGAATGCTAACGATTTTGCCACACCATATTATGACGGTAATGCGCCGTCTTTTGGCCTTTCTATATTTTCGTCCTCTATAGCTTGTTACCCGAGCTTATGCGGGCACAGGCCATAAGTTGAGTATGAAACCCAACATAACTGACGCTCCATATGCATTTCAGACGAACTGTAGAATCACCTTATACAACTGGAAACAGTCAATCACGAATATTTACTGACCGCTCCATCGGGACGTGTGGAAGTGGGAGATGTTCGTATGAAAAGTTACAGAAACTGTCGCCGGGCAGCGAGGGGAAGGAGGGGGTCACGGTATTCGGATGGCTCTCTGTGTTTAAGAGATAAAAGCTGACAGTAAATCAATCGACAGGGATGACATCTGCGTCACTGATAACACACATGATCAGGAACACCAGAATGTGCCGCGGAAGTGAAAGAGAATGTGAGATCAGAACAAGTGCTCGTGAAAGCAAAGAACAATTGCCAGACAGTGAAAATAACTATTCTGAATACGCAGACGACGAATGTGACTACTAATATATGACCACTGCTTTACATGCGACAGTCTTTCGTTTGTTGATCTGGGACGAGGAGACCAAACAGCGAGATCATCGGTCTCATCAAAGAAACCATCCCGAGATTTGCCTGAAGCGATTTAGAGAAGTCCCGGAAAACATAAATCAGGATGGCCGGACGCGGGTTTGAACCGTCGTCCTCCCGAATGCGAGTTCTGCGTTCTAACCACTGCTCCACCTCGCTCTATCGACAGTCATTGATTGCGGAAGTACAAACCAAGAACAGTAACTTGTTCAAAACAGACAAGGTAAGCGGCTAAGAGGATGAGAAGAGAATTCCAAAGAAGCCGTTTGGAATAACAAAAAATATAAAACGGAAAAGAAGGACAATGAAATCGGCCCTGTCTCTGTGTTTTGTTTCAAAGAATTTCACGAAACTGGCTGGAGAGCTGGAAATTCTATCCTGTGCAGGTTACCTACGGACCGACTGAATGAAGCCTGAATTCGACTGCGCAATGAGAAGTAAGTATGGTGTGACGCATAATGATATAATCGATGCAGAAATACTTGTAAAAAAATGCCAAACCTTATCAAACAACACGCAAAGGTTTCCAGGACAATCTGAGGAAAAAATATAGAAAATACTAACAAACATGATAGTAGGTGAAAAATATAAGCCATATACACTATGTGATGAAGACTATCCGAACACCTGGCTGAAAATTACTCACAAGTTCGTGGTAATGCTGGAATTAAATATGGTGTTGGCCCACCTTAAGCCTTGATGACAGCTTCCAGTCCCGCAGGCATACGTTCAATCAGGTGCTGGAATGTTTCTTGGGGAATGGCATGCCATTCTTCACGGAGTGCTGCACTGAGAAGAGGTATCGATGTCGGTCGGTGAGGCCTGGCACGAAGTCGGCGTTTCAAAACATCCCAAAGGTATTCTATAGGATTCAGGTCAGGCCTCTGCGCAGGTCAGTCCATTACAGGGACGTTATTGTCGTGTAACCACTATTACTGTCATCAGACGATGTACACAATATTGTTTTTGTTTCACACGTTGCAAGTAATCCACTCAACTAGTGATGTGGCCAGCTGCAGGCTAAAGGTGTCCGTTGGAAAAGCGAGAGGTCGTTGACCAGCGAGGAGCGAGCTGCCAGCAGCGAGGCTGAAGCGTGAATGCAACACGACCGCCTGAGAGCAGCGAGGTGTAGCACCGAGGTCCCAGCACCGCGGCTGCACCACGAACTTACCGTTCACATGCAGAACACGTATGAAGAAGATGTGCTGTTGCATTTTGAGAACAGGCCCCAGTCAAGTATATCAGCAACTGTCACGGAGTTTGACGTTCACCAGAAGTCAGTACGGAATGCGTCGCATGAACAAGTGCTCACGCTTTTCATTCTGCCTGAGTACAAGACTTGAGATCAGTCGATTACTCCTTGCTTTTCGAGTTTGTGTCCACACGCAAACAGGACAACACAAACATTTTCCATCGAATATGGGACACCCTGTTACTTTGATACTGGCTCTGCACTGAAATTTGAGAGGTTACAACCCACTTGTGGCATGTCTTCTCTCGTATTTCTTTTTTCGTTTTTTTGACTCGATATCATTTTATTAATGCGCCTCAGTTGCGGCAGGCTAAGAAACGTCATTGCTGTAAATGAAACTGTTAATGAGGACGCCGTCTTTTATTCTTGGTATTTCAACTGGTGTTGGTACATTGCTTGCTCTTCTGTCCTTGTGTGGGTGAGATGGGGCTGGACGAGTGCCCCCTGCATTGAGTGTGCCAGAAAAACGAGTGGTCAGGATGGGCCGGCTTTTATGCGAATACGAGGGAGAACAACGTGTGATGGCACCTCAGGGCAGCCGGATTGCTACGGCTCTTGGCTATTGTATCAGGCATTAAGCGACAGCGAGAGCGAATTTGTGGAGCCAGCGTTAAACGTTTTATTGACGCTTGCCGTCTGAGCTTTGCTTGGCCGACGCCAGGTTTCAGCATTGTTTTCAGTGGTTCTCGGAATCTGAGGTCTGAAGCTACGGGACACCCGACATTTCGTTCGTTTTTGGCGGCGGTTTTCACGGCTGCTCTCGTGGGTCCTGCGAAATGCAGGGAGTTGATTGGTCAACTCAAGAAGACGAAATATGACATCAGAGGGCCCTACTGAAAATTGGCGGCGGCGACAACGATGGGTAAAAGAAATATTACTATCGAGCTTGGCGGGACTTTGCGGAGTGCACTGAGCACAGATGAACGGCGTATTTTGCCGGGGTCTCATATGGCTGGAAACATTCAAGCATGGTGGTGGTCGCGAAGCACTACTTTTCGGTGTCCGTGCACTGTGCACGAGATATGAAGTCTCCTCTGGACCGCCAGGGACAATATGTGTTGTGATAATGTCTCCTTCTGGAGATACTCTCGTGCAGACTTAGGAGAAAGACTGTTTCACTTATCCAGACAGAAGTTTAGATTATTTCTGGAATTTATGTAATCGTGTTTAATCTGCGGTCATTGATCATCAGAGTCAGTGCAGGGGTCGACAGGTGCACCATACGACTATTGTTTGCTGCCCGCACACTGCCTGAGGTCTTGGTGCTAAGGTATTCGTAGTATTGGCATTAAAGGGGCTCGCAGTTCTACCCTGACACCCTCCGCAGCATCTGCTCTCGTGTTGGCGCTACAGTACCCACGATTTTGGATGTGGATTTAATCCGCGCGGGGTAGCCACGCGGTCGAGGAGGCCTCGCCACGGTTCGCGCGACTCCCCCCGGCGGAAGTTCGTGTCCTCCCTCGGGCACCTGTGTGAGTTTTGTCTTGAGCGTAAGTTAGTTTAAGTTAGATTAAGTAGTGTGTGAGCCTAGGGAACCGACGTCCTCAGCAGTTGGGTCCCATAGGAACTTACCACAACTTTCCAAATTTCCATGTGGATTTTTCAGAGTTCTTATTTCCGTTTGGAGTTCTGTCACACGCTTATCATCTCTGTTACTGACCCATTCATAATAGATTACCATGTTCAGTATTTCAGAATAAGTGCCCCTTTAAAAATCCTGAAAACTACTTATTCTCAACATCATTATTTTGTGCTCTTGTTTTATTAAAGCATTATTCAGTGAATCGCATATTCACATGTTCATTAGATAAAATAAATCTATTTGTGATACTTAATTTGATTTTCTTTTACTATTAATATGACAATATTGATTTTCTGCACATTTTTATAACTTTTGAGGACAGCGCTTGATTAGTAACTTTGTTAAATTATAGCACGCGTGCAACCCCTTTACTAGTCATCTAAAGGGTTATTTTAATACTTGTCTTAGCGTTAATTTCTCCATTGTGCATAAGGTAAGGTGGTGGTTAAAAAGTGGGATTGAGTGAATGACCAGTTCTCATGCAGATCAGTTGAATCCAAGAGTTACGCAAACTTCTTCACCATGGCACCTCGCAAAGTAATTGTGGAAATTTTGACTATTAATTGTAAAACGGATCATAAGGGTAAAGAATTGATTCACATTTATTTTTATTTTATTCTGAATCACACACTGACCTCTTCGACATCCCATACTTATTCTCTATGCTTTTCCGACACCTGATTGCTTAATGAAATATCTGTTGCTGTCCCCATCATAATAACTGTCGGCTCGGACAATGAATTTTTGAACACCCTACATATCAATTATTGTAGTAACATGGATGCAATCTATGCTTTGTTTCTCAAAGCCTTTCGATGTTTATTTCGTTGAAACCCAGTCGAAAGCTTGCGTGGCCGCACGTGAAGTCGTAATTCACAATCACTGTCCCGACCTGCAGTTTGGGTGGCGACTTGCAAATAGTCAACTGCGCTGCATTCAGATCTTGGTCCGGCGCGCTACATTAGTTTACTAAAGCTATCAGTGTAGTCGGTGACAATGACAGTGGACATCATGAACATGGCGGAGATGTGGCTGACGGTTGTATAGGTTCTTATGTCTTTGGCCATCTCTTTTCTTCTGAGGCACAACAATTGCAATATTTCTCCGTCGATGTTCTGCGAATAACTTTGCTTTTATTTTTTGTAACTTTTCCTCCATCTTTAATTTATTCCATTAAAGCATCATCATTCCGGCGTACCTTTTCTTGCATCATACCTTGAATTACTTCATGCTGGTACAGATCAGATTGAATCACTTCCTAGGTACCGTGGTTTTCATCATTTACTATTTGCAGCTCAGATTCAGTCACTTCCTACGAATCGTGGTTTTCATCATTCACTATTTGCATTTGGTTTACCTCCATGACCATACAGATATTTAAAGATGTCTTCGAACGCACGTACAACATTCTCTCTCTCTCTCTCTCTCTCTCTCTCTCTCTCTTTCTGTCGTTAGTTACTGTGAGGTCTGTCATCACGAATGGTAATACGTGGTGTCCGTCCAACGTAAGATTCTGTTTGGCATCGTACATATACTTGCTATTTTCCACAGTTTCTCTTATCACATTTTCATCATACTTTCTTACATCGTCTCTAAGACTTTTTGAATTATAATGTTTCATTCAGCATACTCTATTACGCCCCAAATACCATTTGTTTGAAAGTCTCGATTTCTCTTTAAAGCTACGTCATCGCATTTTGTGTTTTATTTTCCTCTGTTCTCTTCATATCAGCAATATACTTTTGTGAGCATCTGTATAGTGTTGATTGTCTAAGAGGTTCAAACTGTTTCTCAACGTAATCTGGTGTACCTCCTATTAAAATAATTAAATTATTATAGAAAAGAATGTATCGCCAACTGGAAACAAGTTTGGGAAGGCGAATAAAGCAAAACGAGAATGTTACACGAACTGGCAAAAAGTGATGACGAACTGGTTTTCCAGATTTCCGCTTTGCACATGCTTCGTATCGAACATTCGTTTCGAAACTGCGTAGGATGCTTTTACGGCCGGTGCGTGTGAAGAGGTTTCCCAACTCAGGCAAAGTGTCGTGTCGGCTTACGTGTCACTTGAGGGGGACCCACACGCCCTATTTGTTGCACAATAATCTTGTACAAATACATAGCACGAATGTGCGAGGCCATGAACAACAGAATCTCACTGCTCGGTATTGACCGCCGGGACACGTCGGCTATGACTGTGCCTTCGTAGTGAACGTGTCGGCACTCAACAACGTGCACTTCGTACGTACTGGGATTGAGTTCTGTGCCTTGCAAAACACAGGCGGAAGTTTTGTAGAGCGGATGAAATAAATCTGAAAAGCTCCCAGTTAACATTTGAATGGAGCAGTGGCCCACTCACTGCAGCACAGATTCGCAAACCACGACAGTGGCTAATTACAAATGAAACAAGTGAACTGCGCATTTGCTCTGTTTTAGGCGCCATCTCATACTGTAACAACTGTAGCAAACGAAATAGAACAATTATTTACGTATTACTGATCGAAAGCTTACGTGATCTCATGTCCGTGGTGCGACGACTGTTGCAAGAAAGAAAAATCATCTACACTCACTGGATTGCTGACTCAATCTCACTTGCCAATCCTAAACACTGCTACGAGTAAAATAAACACTTCTGCTCACTGTCATGACACAATTATCTTCAGTTTCCTCTGCTATTGTGAACAACACAGTATGTGGCGTTTCCCGAACAATCAGGAGGTTCAGTTCTCTAAGTACCGCATGGTAATACACTCCTGGAAATTGAAATAAAAACACCGTGAATTCATTGTCCCAGGAAGGGGAAACTTTATTGACTCATTCCTGGGGTCAGATATATCACATGATCACACTGACAGAACCACAGGCACATAGACACAGGCAACAGAGCATGCACAATGTCGGCACTAGTACAGTGTATATCCACCTTTCGCAGCAATGCAGGCTGCTATTCTCCCATGGAGACGATCGTAGAGATGCTGGATGTAGTCCTGTGGAACGGCTTGCCATGCCATTTCCACCTGGCGCCTCAGCTGGACCAGCGTTCGTGCTAGACGTGCAGACCGCGTGAGACGACGCTTCATCCAGTCCCAAACATGCTCAATGGGGGACAGATCCGGAGATCTTGCTGGCCAGGGTAGTTGACTTACACCTTCTAGAGCACGTTGGGTGGCACGGGATACATGCGGACGTGCATTGTCCTGTTGGAACAGCAAGTTCCCTTGCCGGTCTAGGAATGGTAGAACGATGGGTTCGATGACGGTTTGGATGTACCGTGCACTATTCAGTGTCCCCTCGACGATCACCAGAGGTGTACGGCCATTGTAGCAGATCGCTCCCCACACCATGCGGTCGTATGCAGTCCTGATTGTGGCGCTCACCTGCACGGCGCCAAACACGCATACGACCATCATTGGCACCAAGGCAGAAGCGACTCTCATCGCTGAAGACGACACGTCTCCATTCATCCCTCCATTGACGCCTGTCGCGACACCACTGGAGGCGGGCTGCACGATGTTGGGGCGTGAGCGGAAGACGGCCTAACGGTGTGCGGGACCGTAGCCCAGCTTCATGGAGACGGTTGAAAATGGTCCTCGCTGATACCCCAGGAGCAACAGTGTCCCTAATTTGCTGGGAAGTGGCGGCGCAGTCCCCTACGGCACTGCGTAGGATCCTACGGTCTTGGCGTGCATCCGTGCGTCGCTGCGGTCCGGTCCCAGCCTCCGCTGTGTCTGCAAGCTGCTCGGCCCCTGGTTGGCCCACGAGTGTACTCAGCTACGGTCAGCCGCCACCGGCCGCTTTAGTGGAGTGCGAACCTGCTGGCATCAGTAGCTGTGGCCAACTCTACCACACCTCCAAGACCCACGTGGCCGGTCCTGAAGCGCAGTCTCCAAGCGTCAGGGGTTGCTTCACTGCGCCAAGAGTGAAATACACACCACACTAAATACAGCAGTTAGCCTTTATTCTATGTCTTTTTATGCCACAGACACCTTTCGCTGAAGTTCCAGCATCATCAGTGGGTTATTTCTTCTACTCCATAACAAAGGTAAAATGCTTTTACTACTTGCACACATATAAATGTGAATTTTTAACAAAGTATTTACATATTTGAACAACAGACAACATTTTGTTCACGTATACAGCTTGTTACCACCTACCTCGGATTTTTTGGCTTTTATGAAATTCAAGGTAGCTGTTTTGTGTGTTTCTGTGTTTACTTGCTGTAACAGTAAACAGCATACTAGTTACTGCCATTCGAGATGACGTCACATCAACTGCTTCCGTCAGTTACTAGACTCTAGACAGGTTGAAAAGTATTTAAACCGACAAGCTCTGGGGAGGTTGTAGGGGACATCAAAACAAATATTTTTCCCTAATGTCATTTTTTCCTATGGGGACTATTTAAACTAGTGGGGGATGTATTACGATCTTCAGTTGTTAGAGAGCGTATTACGCTCTTCACTTGTAGACAACTGCTGTCCACCAGTGTAGTAGTGGGTTGTCTCTGTTTACTAATGGAGCGATACACTTAGAGTGAGTTCACTGATATGGTTGGTGCGTTCTACGTAGCGCACCACAACGGTCGAGCTGCACAGCGGGTTTATCAACAAAAATATCCTAATCGCCGTATCCCGCATCATACGACCTTTGCTGCTGTGTACCAACGTCTGCGTGAGACCGGGTCATTCAGCATATTACCTGGACAGGGACGCCGTCGCACGATAAGAACGCTGCAATTTGAGGAAGCTGTCTTGCAGCATGTCGAGAGGGATCCTTCAATTATGATAACATGGGGACGAATCAGACGAATGTAAGAACAGTCCTTCGAGAGCAATTGTTACGTCCATTTCACTTACAGCGTGTCAACACCTGGAACCAGTTGATTATCCACCCAGAGCACACTTTTCGCTCTGGTACCTGGAATAGTGTAAAATGCATCCTAGATTTCCATCTTCTGTGTTCTTTACCGATGAATCAACGTTCGGGCGTGATGAAGTCTTCAACGTGCACAATTCGCAAGTTTGGAGTGAGGATAATCCACATGCCACAGTTACTAGCGCTCATCAAGTGCGGTTCTTTGTTAATTTGTGGGTCGGTGTTGCTGGGGACTGTTTAATTGGACCGCATCTGCTACCTAGGCCATTAAATCGCAGGCGCTATTACAATTTTCTCTCCAGAGCATTTACAGAATTGCTGGAAGACGTCCCGCTCCCTACAAGACAACGCATGTGGTTCCAACATGACGGGGCGCCGGCACACTTCAGTCGTCGTGTGCGTCGATTCCTGGACCGACGGTTCCCAGAAACGTGGTCCTGTACCGTGGCCTGCTGGATCCCCAGATATGTCCCCTCTGGACTTTTTTGTGTGGGAAGAGATGCGCAACCTTATTTACGCAACTCCTGTTGCATCAGAAGAGGATCTGAATGCCCGGATAGTAGCAGCAGCAGGAACAATTCAGGATACTCCTGGGGTTTTTGCCCGTGTCAGACAGAACATGATCCGACGGTGTAACTTTTGTTTACGTGTCAATGGAGGTAGGTATCTTTGCAAATCTACTGTAACTGAAATTGGGTTGTGTTAATGTGTTGTCTCTTGGTCATAAAAAAATGGAAAAGTATTTGTTAGTTTAATTAATTTGCAGCCAGAGAAATCTTCCTCTACCGGTTTAAATATTCTTCATAGGAAAAAATAACATTAGGGAAAAATATTTGTTGTTATGTCCCCTACAACCTCCCAAAGTTTGTGGGTTTAAATACTTTTCACCCTGTATAACTTAATGGTTACGTTCAGAGCAAGTAGTGTTCACTATATTAAAGATGCACCACGTTCGAATTATCCTGCCTTCGAAAATATTCGTGACTTTCACCGTCAAGAGACGACCCGCTGTGTGTGTCCTTTAGCGCACTGCTTAGGTTCAAGCGTGGATAGCCAGGTTTTCGCTTCCAGGAGAAGGGAGGCATATTTCTTTGCCCCCCCCCCCTTTCCTAACCCCTCTAAATATTACCTTAGGTCATTCACATATTTTACGTACAACAACATCTACGTTTGTAATATTAATAGAAATCAAACGCTCATAACGTCTTAAACTACCTACTAATAACTCGTTCACATCTCTTCTTAGTAAGACGGGGTTGGTAGTAGCGAAGGCGAAAGCTCGACTTCGTTCTATTCGGTGAATTTTTGGGAAAGTGTAGCTCATGTATAAAGGAAACGGTGCACCTCTTCTTGGGTACTGTTCCAATAGATTTGTTTTTGGAGAGAGTACGCCTTGACCAAAACACAATATTTCTTTTTATGCCCCAGACACGTTTCGCTGAAGTTTCAGCATCATCAGTGGGTTCTTTCTTCTCTTCTATAAAACAGGAAAAATGTTTCTCCTACTTGAACACATATAAATTTTAATTTTTAGCAAAGTATTTATGTATTTGAAAAACAAATTTTGTATACGTATACACCTTGTTACCACTTACCACGGATTTCTTGCTTTTAATGGAACTGTTTTCTTTCACAGTTTGTCATTTGCAATCATATGAAAGTTAACGCAAAACAGCTATTCACTTCGGGAATTTACGACTAGGCATGTTATGGTAAAACCCGCCGTTAACTTACACTATGTAAAAGATTGCGTGTGTGTGTACGTCTTGCAATATGTTCACTTGCTTTTGCTGGTTCTCCGTTATCTTATTGCAGACGTTCACAGTGAAGATAATGGAGATACCAGCAAAAGTAAGTGAAACATACTGCAAAAACTGTAGTACCATTGCCACAGGTACTACTACATCGCAGCGCCAACACAAGGTTGGCAGCCCGTCGTCTGCCGAGCACAGCGTACTCTAGCGGGCTGTGCAGCTCGACGGAACTGGAGTGTGCCTCGTTCACTTCTTACCTAGATTTCAACATAGGCAGACACAATTTCTTAATCAGCCCTCAGCCAGTTCGGTAATGTTTGCACGTGTATTGTGTCTCTAAACAGTGAGACACAATAAAAAACACATACACACATGCCGGCCGCGGTGGTCTAGCGGTTCTAGGCGCTCAGTCCGGAGCCGCGCGATTGCTACGGGCATGGATGTGTGTGAAGTCCTTAGGTTAGTTAGGTTTAAGTAGTTGTAAGTTCTAGGGAACTGATGACCATAGATGTTAAGTCCCATGGTGCTCAGAGCCATTTGAACCATTTTTTTGAACATACACACACTCTTCCGCATATAATTAGTTATTGGTAGGCACAACCATAACATGCCCAGCCGTAAATTTTCAAAATAGTAATTGTTCTACATTAAATTCTACACCACTGCAAATGAAAAACTGTGTAACAAAACAACTACATTAAATTACACAAAATATAGGAAATCCACAGCATTTCTAACAACGTGTACGCACAAAAAATTTTCTGTTTTTCATACATATAAATAGTGTGTTAAAAACTCACATTTATTTGCGTGCAAGTAGTAAAGAGTATTTTTCCTGTTTTATAGAAGATAACAAAAAACTCACTGATGATGCTGAAACTTCAGTGGAACATGTCTTGGGAACAAAAATAAAAAAAATTGTGTTTCGGTGAAGGCGGACCCTCTCCAGAAACAAATCTTTTTGCAGGCAGACGCGAAGAGTTTCAACCTCAAGATGCTACTGTTCAAATGTTTGCAATCGCCACGGGATCGGCTTAAAGAAAGACGTCGAAGTGACTCAGAGGCGTGCCGCCAGATTTTTTACCAGTAGGTTCGATCACCGCTCAAGTGTTGTGGTGAAGCTTCGTGAACTCAAATGCGAATTCCTGGAGGGAAGACGACGCGTTTCTGTCAGATTCGGGAATCTGGCGAAGCCTCATAGTGTCGTAGGACCGTTGCTATTCACAATATACACAATATACATAAATGGCCCTGTGGATAACATCGGAAGTTCACTGAGGCTTTTTGCGGATGATGCTGTGCTATATCGAGAGGTTGTAACAATGGAAAATTGTACTGAAATGCAGGAGGATCTCCAACGAATTGACGCATGGTGCAGGGAATGGCAATTGAATCTCAATGTAGACAAGTGTAATGTGCTGCGAATACATAGTAAGATAGATCCCCTATCATTTAGCTACAATATAGCAGGTGAGCAACTGGAAGCAGTTAATTCCATAAATTATCTGGGAGTATGCATTAGGAGTGATTTAAAATGGAATGATCATATAAAGTTGATGGTCGGTAAAGCAGAGCCAGACTGAGCTTCATTCGAAGAGTCCTAAGGAAATGCAATCCGAAAACAAAAGAAGTAGGTTACAGTACGCCTGTTCGCACACTGCTAGAATATTGCTCACCAGTGTGGGATCCGAAACAGACAGGGTTGATAGAAGAGATAGAGAGCAGCGCGCTTCGTTACAGGATCATTTGGTAATCGCGTTACGGAGATGCTAGATAAACTCCAGTGCAAGACTTTGCAGGAGAGACGATCAGTAGCTCGGTACGGTTTTTGTTGAAGTTTCGAGAACATACCTTCACTGAGGAGTCAAGCAGTATATTACTCCCTTCTACGTATATCTCGCGAAGAGACTATGAGGATAAAATCAGAGAGATTAGAGCCCACACAGAGGCATACCGACAATCCTTCTTTCCACGAACCATACGAGACTGGAATAGAAGGCAGAACCGATGGAGATACTCAAGGTACCCTCGGCCACACACCGTCAGATGGCTTGCGGAGTATGG
This sequence comes from Schistocerca gregaria, assembly GCF_023897955.1. NCBI lineage: Eukaryota > Metazoa > Arthropoda > Insecta > Orthoptera > Acrididae > Schistocerca > Schistocerca gregaria. The sequence goes on from NC_064925.1 coordinate 44,897,851, forward strand.
ATGTAGATGTAGATGTAGATGTAGAGGCCGACTGCAGGACGGCTCGTATGCAGGCAGATGGACACTCGCCTTTCCTTCGCTCTACTTGCGAGTGGAACACGAAAGGTGTAGGTGAGATGTCGTCCGGAGATCGGCATTCTACACCAGTGTCGGCAACGCGAATTCATGTCACGGACTTTAGTGAGGACTCGCTGCAGTCCGCAACAACCAACGGGAGGCACTCCAGAAAACCACGCTTTCCTCTTCGCATAGCAGTGCTGAGCTTAAGAGTTCAGCGCCAATTCGTGACCTAATCTGAAGGAGTCAGAATAGTAGTGCAGCAACAACGCGTTGTTACAGATTCGGATGAACTTGTACTGTTGTAAATGTCGAACATTGTACCTCAAGAGAACAGTTCGCTACTTAGTGCATCAAGTGATTCCTTCGTAGTAGCCCGCCGGTGTGGCCGAGCGGTTCTATGCGCTTCAGTCCGGAACCGCGGTGCTGCTACGGTCGCAGGTTCGAATCCTGCCTCAGGCATGGATGTGTGTGATGTCCTTAGGTTAGTTAGGTTTAAGTAGTTCTAAGTTCTAGGGGACTGATGACCTCAGATGTTAAATCCCATAGTGCTCAGAGCCAACTGAACCAACCACTATCCATTTCGTTCAACTTCTCTTCAAGTCCCTAGACTTACACATTACTTAAACTAACTTATGCTAAGAATAACACACACACCCATTCCCGAGGGAGGACTCGAACCTCCGGCGGGAGAGGCCGCGCAATCAGTGAAATGGCGCCTCAAACCGCGTGGTCATTCCGCGCGGCGCGACTTAGAGAAATATATCATTTGGAAAGCATTCTTTCGAAAATTTTCGAACGACGTATTTCATGCAGTTAATTTAAGAACTAGAATAATAGCTAATGAAACTGTTAGAAATTCGAGTAAGTCATAACTCGGGCAATGCAGAACCAAAGTGAGCACACGCTGTCATTGGTGTTTCACTCAGGACCACGACTGTGAACACAGGTGTGACGGCTGTGGCTACGCGAGGCTGGGAACAGCGACTGAGGTGCTGCTGCTTTCAGTCGAATTCTTGGTGGAGGACCCTTCCTTTTCTGACCCGCTCTACTAAGCTCCTTGCAAGCAGTTCGTGGGTTCCTCTTGCGCACTTGAGCACCATGTCGGGTTCGTTGTCGGTACCAGGTACGGTCGTCAGTCCACTTTGGCAGGCGCTCACTCAAGAACAGAAAGAGTTTCAGAGAGAGCATCAGGTAACGATTGACTGGGACACGGCAAAGGACTGCGGGCGAGGACGAATGGGTAGCTTTGAGAGAAGCGTAGTAGATATCCTTGGTTAACAAAGGAGGTATTGAATTTAACTGTTGAAAGTAGAAAATACAAAAATGCAGTAAATGGAGCAGGAGAAACGAAATACAAACGTCTAAAAAATCAGAGTGACAAGGAAGTGCAGGTATGCTTATAGGACAAATGCAAGGATTTAGAAGCATATTTCACAAGGCGAAAGATAGATGCCACTTACAACAAAATGAAAGATGCCTTTGGAAAAAAGAGAAGTACCTCTATTAATATCAAGAGCTCAGATAGGAAAAACAGCCCTAAGCAAAGAAGAGAAAGCTGAAGGCGGAAAGAGTATGTAGACGGTCCTTATAATGAATTTGAACTCGAGGGTAATATTATAGAAAAGAAAGAGGACGTAGATGAAGATGAGGTTAGAGATACGATACTGCGAGAAGAATTTGACAGAGCACTGAAAGCAGTCGAAACAAGGGCCCGGGGTATACGAAATCCGTTAACAGGACTGATAACCGTGTGAGGGCTTGCCATGATAAAACTGATCCATTTGGTGTGTAAGATGTATGAGACAGGTGAAATACCGTCAGACATCAAGAAGAATGTAAAATTGCAATTCCGAAGAAAGGAGGTGCTGACAGATATGAATATTATCCTACTATTACTTTAGTAAGTCATAGTTGCAAAATACTAACACGAATTCCTTACAGGAGAATGGAAAAACTGATAAAAGCCGACTTCGGTGAAGATCAGTTTGGTTTCTGGAGAAAAGTAGGGAAAACTAGGGGAATACGAGACCGTACTGACCCTCCGACTTACCTTAGAAGATAAATTAAAGAAATGGAAACCTGCGTTTTTAGCATTTGTGGACTTAGAGAAAGTTTTTGATAATGTTGACTGGAATATTCTGAAATTCTGAAGCTAGCAGGGGTAGAATACAGGGAGCTAAAGGCTACGTACAACTTTTACAGAAATCAGACAACAGTTATGAGTCGAGGGGAAAGTAGCGGTTACAGTTTATCGCCGATGTTATGCAATCTGTACATCTACATCTACATTTACACAGATACTCCGCAAGCACCGGACGGAGCGTGGTGGAGGGTACTCTATACCACTACTAGTTATTTTCTTTCCTGTTCCACTCGCAAATAGAACGAGGGATAAACGACTATCTATGTGCCTCTGTATGAGCCATAATTTCTCGAATCTTATCTTCGTGGTCCTTACGCGATGTGGTCTTCAATCTGACCTGGTACGGATCCCAAACACTTGAGCAGTACTCAATAAGAGGTCGCACTAGCGTCCTATATGCGGTCTCCTTTACAGGTGAGCCTCTCTTTCCTAAAATTCTCTGGAATCGACCATTCGCCTTCCCTGACGAAGTTCCCACGTACTCGTCCCATTACATATCTCTTTGCAACAGATTGTGAAAACACTTATGAAGTGTATTTCCTGTGCAAACATACACTTTTTAAATGGAACAATGCCTTCTTACATCAACAAACAAAAAGTAGCGAAAATTAGAATGCAGGAATTTGTAGCGGCATTCTACTACGACTCGTTTACGAGTTATCGTATTTTGTAAAGTCCCTGCACCAACACTTCTACAATAGCTGTTGTAGCACAGATTAAAGAACAGTACAAGTCTATAATTAATTATGTGGTTTCTAACCAGTAACAAGATAATTGACCATTCAGTTTGTGTTCAAAATGACCACCTGCAGCAGTGATACACGCTTCCAGTCTGGTATGAAAGCACTGCTGCTCACATGCTAGCATTTCAGAGGAGAATTTGAACAGACTGCAGTAATACGTCCGTGCATATCACCGGGTAACTCCTTCTGGACAGCGTCTTTCAGATTTCCCCACAGAAAAACGTCTACATGCGTTAAATCTGGGAACGATTTGGCTAAGGTACAAGTCCTCCACGTCCAATCCGGCGATTTGGAAAGAGTACTTGAAGACATCCTCTGGTACTTCATGCACTGTGGGCTGAGCAGCCATCATGTTGGAACCACAGATTCCTCCTAGTCTGTAGAGAAACGTCTTCTAGCATCCGTGGAGGATGGTCTGTTAGGAAGTTGCGATATTTGTGCGCGCTCAGTGTCTCGTCTACGAGAAACGAGCCTATGAGCTGATGGTCCACCATCTCATACCGCACGTTTACAATCCATAAACAGTGATGTTCTGCATGAATAAGCCAAAGGGGATCTCCAGCAGACCAATAGTGCATTCACAATTCTCGCGCTATTTGTCTGCTACTGATGTGTGGATTAGCCACAGCTAAAACACCTACTTGGGCATCATTTGTTGCAGGTCGTGGTTGACGTTTCACATGTGGCTGTACACTTCCTGTTTCCTTAAATAACGTAACTATCCGGCGAAAGGTCCGGACACTTGGATGACGTCGTCCAGGATACCGAGCGGCATACATAACACACGCCCGTTAGGCATTTTGATCACAATAGCCATACATCAACACGATATCGACCTTTCCCCAATTGGTAAACGGTCCATTTTAACACGGGTAATGTATCAAATACCGTCCGCAGTGGCGGAATGTTCCTTGATACCACGCACTTATACGTTTGTGACTATTACAGCGCCATCTATCACAAAGCGAAAAAAGTGGTCCAACTAAAACATTCATATTTCTTTACATACTACGCGAATATGTAATAAAAATGTGTGTTCCTATTTAGAAAAGCGCAGTTGATGTCCGTTTGACCTATGGCAGCGCCATCTAGCGGGCCAACCATAGCGCCATCAGGTTTCCCCCTTCAAGCTAGACAAGTTTCGATCTTTGTAGTTTTCTCGTTTGACGCTTACTTCGTGAGATATTTGGCCCGGCCACGATCAGTGGACCACCCTGTATAGGATGAACATTAATAAAACCGACAAACTACAGGGATGGTTTCCTGACTGGAAGTGAAAGAAAGATTGTTTGCAAGGTAGGTGGCGCTGACGAATGACAGTCGCTCTGCCCAAGTGCCGTGTATTCCTTGTGTGTCGCAGGCTGTGTGACTGATGCAGCTTACTGTAAGCAGGAGAATAGTCTGGTATTCATGTCGGAACCAAGCCGAGGTGGTGTCTGTGTGCGACCAAGCAGAACCAGACGGAAACGGGGACGTTTGTATGGCCATGGGTCCTTTAATACAGGAAGTCGGCTGACTGTGCTTAGGTTCGTCTGCCAGAAAGGACCCACGATGACTTAAAGGCCCAAAGGGGGCTTGGAATGTTGTGTGATGTGGTTGCCGTCTGTGAGGGTATTTCTATTGGCATAGCCTTGTTGCCTCTCGACCGTTTCCATCCGTGTAGCCGTAGACAAACACCAACTTGAATTGTTCCCAACATGAATACCACACTATTCACCTATTTAAACTATATTGTCAGGAGAACTTTCACTCGTCAGCGCCATCCACCGTGAAAACGTTGCATTTCAAGACACGTGTTCATAGGACCTATTTTCCTACATTTCCACCCAGGAGTCCGTCCCTGCAGTTTGTCGATTTTATCAATATTCACCACACCATATACAGGGTGTCCCATTTATATTGACCACCCTAAATAACTGTTCGTCCAGATGCAAATTGCAAAATGTTTCAAGCAATCAGTATGACTGCCTTCGTTGTAGCTTTGTTTTTTACAAAAATATGAACAGCGGTATAACTTTTTTAAATGGCATTCTGTATTTTTTATTCGGTAATTCATTTTCTCTCCTAAAGACCTAATCAAAAATGTATCACAGTGTACCATTTACTGAAACACAACGTTACTAATTACATAACACAACACTGACTTTGAGCCCGGGATCACGAACTCGTCCACTTGCTGGAGTTGTCGGAAAACAAATTAAAACCCAGTAAAAACATAACACAAAATTGACAATGACTTTCCTGTACCATTTCCCAGGAGTAGATCATTCAAAGGTGCTCAATGTGGTGATCCTGGACACCGATACACTAGTGCACTCGTTGAATGAAAGAATTATTAACTGCTTCCAATGTTGCCCGCTGAAGAGAATTACAAGCAAGCACGATGCGTTCCTGCATGTCCTCTGGAGTTGTTGGTATATCGCGATAGACAACGTCTTTAATGCACCCCAAAGGAAAAAAAGTCCAGAGGATTTAAACCAGCCGGCCGCTGTGGCAGAGCTATTCTACGGCGCTTCAGTCCGCAACCCCGCTGCTGCTACGGTCGCAGGTTCGAATCCTGACTCGGGCATGGATGTGTGTGATGTCCTTAGGTTAGTTAGGTTTAAGTAGTTCTAAGTCTAGGGCACTGATGACCTCAGATGTTAAGTCCCATAGTGCTTAGAGCCATTTGAAAGATTTGAATCAGGAGGCCTAACAGGCCAAGTAAGTTTCTCCTCGACCAATCCATCTGGCAGGATGCCTTCGGTTCAGAACACGACGTGCACACCAGGCATTAAGTGCTGGACATCCATCACGTTGATACCACATAAGTATTCTGGTTCTTAGCGGCACTTCACCCAGAAGAGGAGGAAGAATTCGTCTGAGGAAGTTGGACTACGCTGTGCCGTTTACACTGCCATTGATGAAATAAGGGCCAATATTTGTAGTACCAAGCATCCCACACCAGACGTTAACTCTCCATTGACGCTGATGTTCCACCTGTCTAAGCCATCGTGGGTTGTCGCTGGACCAATAATGCATGTTCCTTGTATTTACTTGTCCTTTGTTTGAGAAGGAACATTCATCGGTAAATAGAACATTGGAGAATAAGTTCGACATTGCGACGATTTGCTGCTGTGCCCACTGACAGAACTGTTAATGATTCTGGAAATCATTCCCATGCAATTTTTGATGTAGGTGTACATGGTAAGGATGGAACTGGCGATCTGTAAAAACACGACGTACACTGGTTTTAGGAATGCCAATCTCGTGTTCAAGCTGGATTCATAGGTACGGAAGAGAGAACAGCAACTCCAGCAGCTTCGTCTATGCGAGTTCTACGACGATTGCGATGTCGAGGGTTGAAACCTCCTGTTTCCTGAAGCGTCGCAACAAGACGAGAAAACATCAGTCGTGAAGGTGGGTTCTTGTCAGGATATCGCTTTCTGTACAGTTCCGCTGCTTGCGTATCATTTCACCTGCCTTCAACAACAAAAATGCAGTTTGTAAGGACAGCCTTTAATGTATGCCTACTCTACACAGCAGTATTTAAAAGAACTAAACTACTGTACTAAATGTACCCGTACATAAGAAAACAGTACTGCAATTACTGTTCTGATAACTTACATTCTTCAGATATGAGTAGCATTTCTATCTTCTCTTCGTTGGTGTACATTCTACTCACACAACTCTTCAACTGACGATGATTGACGGAATGACGGGTGTGCATTCTACTTATGTTTGCATTTGTCCTCTGTCAACATCAGCACGTGGATGTGTTCCATTACCCCAAGTACCTGCACTAAGCGCTGCCAGCGTCAACGTCAATGTTGTATTATGTAATTCATAACCTTGTGTTTCAGTGAATGGTAAACTGTCATCCATTTTTGAATAGGTCTTTAGGGGAGGAAATGAATTACCGAACAAAAACATACAGGGCACCATTTAAAAGAGTCATACCGGTGTTCATATCTTTATAAAAAAATCAAAGCTACAACGAAGCAATCATGCTGATTGAAGTCCCCCTGACGACTAAAGAACATTTGCTTGAAATATTTTGTAATTGACATCTGGACGAACAGTTATTTACGATGGTCAAGATAAATGGGGCACCCTGTATATATAGGGTGTTCCATTTAACTGAAGACAGTGAAATATCTCTAAAACTAAACATCCAATAAAAAAAGTTATAATGCAAATTTATTTGTCTCGGAGGGGAACATCTACGGAATCCATCAGCCCCTGTGCGTGGGTGGGGGTTTCAGCTTTGAAATCGTCAATGAAACCCACCGTTTTTTTTATTGCAGATTACGATTCTACGTCAAAATCTGCATATGTTTTGTCTGAAGCATTTTGTTCGTTTCGTCACAGATGGCGCTGTAATCGGAGGAATAGAAATAGCTACACAATCGTAATTTACGACATGTTACTCAATGGCGCTTGAATATCCAATGGCACGTGTGACCCTACCTCTTCGCTGCGAGGATAGGACAGACGAATATTTCATAACTTCTAATCGGAAAGCCCATTCTCAACGTTGTATTCCTCCGACATACCGCAGAGGTGATAACGCGACGCTCCACAGTGGCCATGTAGCGAACTATGACGTATCATAACAGGCAGTACGCTGCGACCGGAGCCCACATGTCATGCAGATGTAGGACAGATAGCGCCTCCAAACTGTACAATACTTGTGCAATGTTTCTTGCTTGCACGCCTACCGATCATTTGAAGAACTTACGTGGAAGTGGATGATGAATGTTGCATCCGCAGAAGAATGAAACTGAAATCATCCTGATTTATGGAGAGAGTAAGAAAAATGTTGAGACTGCTGTTTTGTGGTACGCTGAGCGTTTTCCGAAGAAAGCTCGGTCTCTTTCGTTCTTTTACAAGGTTGTGAACGTTTTTATGTCTGATGTCAGCGTACAGACCGACAAAAGGAAACGAAGCAAGCGCATTACAGGAGAAGCTAATGAAATAGGTGTACTAGCGGCAGTGCACCACAACCCACGGAAAAGCGCCTGGCGATTACACCGAGATTACGGTGCGTCCGTACGCTGTAGTGTCACCATGGTGCATCGTCATAAGTGTCGTCCGTGCCACGTGCCACTGCCTCAAGTGCTTCATGGAGCCCATTTCCGTAAAGGGCTAGTGTTCTCCGAACGGGCTCGTTAACAAGTGTCAACGACCCCCTCGTTGTTTGCCGAGGTGTCATTTTCCGACGAGTCTGCATTCACAAGCCATGGAAGCGTTAACCGGCACAATATGCGTAACTGGAGTGCAGCCAATCCCCAGCGGTTACGCCAAGTTGGCCATCAACGTCCTTGGTCGGTGAACGTGTGTGGTGTGGCATCATGGGGAACAAACTCATTCGTCCACATTTTATCGACGGCACGTTGAATGGACGCGAATATCGAACTATTTTGAAACTACCGGTGCTGCTGCGGGACGTCGCCCTGGACGATCGACAACTTATGTGGTTTCAGTGTGACAGCTGCTCAGTGCGTTTCGCAATTGAAGCACGAAAAGTATTAGACCGTGTTTACAGTGGTCGATGGATCAGTAGAGGTTGCCCTATTAATTTGTCCGCTAGGTCGCCCGATTTCTTTCTGTGGGAATATTTAAAAGATAAGATGTACGAGCAAATGCCAACAGGCCGTGAAGACATGGTCGACCGCATCAGAAACGCCTGTACTGACATCCCCGCAGACATGCTTCTGTGCTGTGTACTGTCATTTGAAAAGCGGATCACTAAGTGCATTGAAGTTTGAACACTTTCTGTAATTGGAAAAGTGGAGTAGCGTCCGCCTCGAGCCACGACCACGGTGGTGTGCCGAGTAGCCCCACGTTGGCTATGTCGGGTGGAAACGACGCTGAAATACTGGCCTGTCCCATCAAACGGCTCTCAGCAATGTGGGACTCAACATCTACGGTCACCAGTCCCCTAGAACTTAGAACTACTTAAACCTAACTGACCTAAGGACATCACACACAACCAAGCCCGAGGAAGGATTCGAACGTGCGACCGTAGCGGTCGCTCGGTTCCAGACTGAAGCGCCTACAACCGCTCGGCCACTTCGGCCGGCGTCTGTCCTATCCTCACAGCATGAAGGTGGTTCCCACTGGATATTCAAGGATCATTGAGTATCATGTCGCAAATTACGAATGTGCACCGATTTCTATTCCTCCGATTACAGCGCCATCTGTGGCGAAACGACGAAAATGCTTCAGATCTTGCCGTAGAACCGTAATCTGCAATAAAAAACAGCCCTATGTGTAGCTTTCGGTATATTTCTACATCTACATCTACATCCATACTCCGCAAGCCACCTGACGGTGTGTGGTGGAGGATACCTTTAGTACCTCTATCGGTTCTCCCTTCTATTCCAGTCTCGTATTGTTCGTGGAAAGAAGGATTGTCGGTATGCCTCTGTGTGGCCTCTAATCTCTCTGATTTTATCCTCATGGTTTCTTCGCGAGATATACGTAGGAGGGAGCATATACTGCTCGACTCCTCGATATGTTCTCGAAACTTCAACAAAAGCCCGTACTGAGCTACTGAGCGTCTCTCATACAGAGTCTTCCACTGGAGTTTATCTATCATCTCCGTAACACTTTCGCGATTACTAAATGATCCTGTAACGAAGCGCGCTGCTCTCCGTTGGATCTTCACTATCTCTTCTATCAACCCTATGTGGTGCGGATCCCACACTGCTGAGCAGTATTCAAGCAGAGGGCGAACAAGCGTTCTGTAACCTACTTCCTTTGTTTTCGGATTGTATTTCCTTAGGATTCTTCCAATGAATCTCTGTCTGGCGTGTGCTTTACCGACGATCAACTTTATAAGATCATTCCATTTTAAATCACTCCTAATCCGTACTCCCAGACAATTTATGGCATTAACTGCTTCCATTTGCTAACCTGCTATATTGTAGCTAAGTGATAAGGGACCTTTCTTTCTATGTATTCGCAGCACATTACACTTGTCTACATTGAGATTCAATTGCCATTCTCTGCACCATGCGTCAATTCGCTGCAAATCCTCCTGTATTTCAGTACAATTATCCATTGTTACAACCTCTCGATATCCCACAGCATCATCTGCAAAAAGCTTCAGTGAACTCCAGATGTCATCCACAAGGTGCCTGCGGCACACCTGAAATCACTCTTACTTCGGAAGACTTCTCTCCATTGAGAATGACATACTGCGTTCTTTTATCTAGGAACTCTGCAATCCAATCACACAATTGGTCTGATAGCCCATATGAGCTTACTTTGTTTATTAAACGACTGTGGGGAACTGTAACGAACGCCTTGCGGAAGTCAAGGAACACGGCATCTACCTGTGAACCCGTGTCTATGGCCCTCTGAGTCTCGTGGACGAATAGCGTGAGCTGGGTTTCACACGGCCGTCTTTTTCGAAACCCATGCTCATTCCTACAGAGGAGATTTCTAGTCTCCAGAAAAGTCATTCTACTCGAACATAATACGTGTTCCAAAATTCTACAATTGATCGACTCTAGAGATATAGGCCTATAGTTCTGCACATCTGTTCGCCGTCCCTTCTTGAAAACCGGGATGACCTGTGCCCTTTTCCAATCCTTTGGAACGCTACGCTCTTCTAGAGACCTACGGTACACTGCTGCAAAAAGGGGGCAAGTTCCTTCACGTACTATGTGTAAATGCCTTCATTTAAAATGAACAACATATATATATATATATATATATATATATATATATATATATATATATATATATCAGGAAACACAAAAATTTCCAAAAATAAATACAATAAAAACCATATCCCAAATTTATGGTCAAAATGCTATTAAACAAGACACAGAACCTTTCCTGTGAGATTGCCGCTGAAATTAAATCTACTTTTAATACGAGGGTAATCCCAAAAATAAGGTCTCCTATTTTTTTATAAGTACATAGACCTGTTTATTTCTACAACGGTTTACATCAGTTTACAGCTTGAACATTTAGCTATTTTTTGACATAATCACCATTTCTGTCGATGAATTTTTGTAGACGCTGTGGCAGTTTTTGTATGCCCATGTCATACCAGCTCGCCGCCACGCTGTCCAGAAAGTTATGAACCTCTTCTTTCACCTCGTCATCGGAGCTGAATCGCTTTCCGACCAAATGTTCTTTTAACCTAGGGAACGGGTGATAGTCACTGGGCGCCAAGTCAGGACTATTGGGGTCGGTGGGTGATAAAGTTCCACTGAAACTGTTGCAGGAGAGCAACGGTTCGCCGAGCGATGAGTGGGCGAGCGTTGTCATGGAGAATGTGTACGCCCTTGCTCAACACTCCTCTTCTTCGGTTCTGAATGGCCCGTTTGAGTTTTTTCAGTCTCACAGTACCTGTCAGCGTTAATTGTGGTCCCAGAGATTCAGCTCCGACGACGAGGTGAAAGAAGTGATTTACAACTTTCTGAACAGCATGGCGGCTAACTGGTATGACATGGGCGTACAAAAACTGCCACAGCGCCTACAAAAATTCATCGACAGAAATGGTGACTATGTCGAAAAATAGATAAATGTTGAAGCTGTAAACTGATGTAAACCATTGTAGAAATAAACAGACCTTACTTTTGGGATCACCCTCGTATGATAACTCGTCCTTCCAAAAAAAAAAAAAAAAAAAAAAAAAAAAAGTTCTCAAATAATTAGCATTATTTGTACGATTCTGTATACGACATATATATCTCTATTGCATACTGCAGTGTTGCAACAGGTACGATACAGAATGAGATTTACACTCTGCAGCGAAGTGTTCGTTGATATGAAACTTCCTGGCAGATTAAAACTGTGTGCCCGACCGAGACTCGAACTCGGGACCTTTGCCTTTCTCGGGCAAGTGCTCTACCATCTGAGCTACCGAAGCACGACTCGTGCCCGGTACTCACAGCTTTACTTCTGCCAGTATCCGTCTCCTACCTTCCAAACTTTACAGAAGCTCTCCTGCGAACCTTCCAGAACTAGCACTCCTGAAAGAAAGGATATTGCGGAGACATGGCTTAGCCACAGCCTGGGGGATGTTTCCAGAATGAGATTTTCACTCTGCAGCGGAGTGTGCGCTGATATGTAACTTCCTGGCAGATTAAAACTGTATGCCCAACCGAGACTCGAACTCGGGACCTTTGCCTTTCGCGGGCAAGTACTCTACCATCTGAGCCGGATACTGGCAGAAAAAAAGCTGTGAATACCGGCCGTCAGTCGTGCTTCTGTAGCTCAGATGGTAGAGCACTTGCCCGCGAAAGGCAAAGGTCCCGAGTTCGAGTCTCGGTCGGACACACAGTTTTAATCTGCCAGGAAGTTTCAGGAACGATACATCTCAAAGGAGACAGCCATGTCAAATGAAAACTAAGAAACTGCAACAATCGTTCAATGGTATTTACATTCTCATTGTTATACTAGGGAGCTGTAAATAACGCCGAATATAGTCGTAAACACATTTCCACTTATTATTTCTTAGCTACGAATTGAGTAGTTACTCACTGCCAGGTTTCTGTGTTTAACTTGTCTTGAAAAGAGCTCATAACATGTTTATTACATTTTATTGCGCCTTAGGACCACATGCAACTTCATTATCTTTTTAAATAAATTAAGTATTATCTCCATATTGAGTTATGTAGGAGCCTGTTTTACCACAATGTTATTGTACATGATTTCCATCATTCTTAAAATATGGTAAAAATGTCCTATGTAATTATCGAGCTCAAATAAGCAAAATTGGATGTATACAATATTCTCGTTAGTTTTATTCGTCAAATAAGAATAAAATCTCGACCTCTCGACGACAACCGGCACCTTTTTTTTTTTATCATTCATCACTGACTGTCGTCACGAAGGCTTGATGTTCCTCACGCTAGTGGCAGTTTTCACGCTTAACTAATGCGGCTAGTTTCTCTGTAGTCACGCCGTCCGCTGTGACCGAGTGGTTCTAGGCGCTTCAGTCCGGAACCGCGCTGCTGCTATGGTCGCAGATTCGAATCCTGCCTCGGGAGTGGATGTGTGTGATGCCCTTAGGTTAGTTAGGTTTAAATAGTTCTAAGTCTACGGGACTGATGACCTCAGATGTTAAGTCCCATAGTGCTCAGAGCCATTTGAACCATCTCTGTAGTCTCTGAAAACTTCGACAGCCTGCTAATATCAATCACTAAGAAGGAGACCGAACTCCCTCGTCATGAACGATTTTTCCAAATTTATGGTATAAGCGACAGAAGAGTGAACTCTAGATGGCCAAGCGTGTACAGAAAGTAGCTTGTTTGTCACTGATCGAGCGAACAACGAGCCAATTGTGGTATGTGTGATTCGAGGCATTGCCTGGCGCAGCAGTTCTTCCTATTCCGTTAGTTTCATTTCGACCTTCGAGCAACTGTTGGCAGCTGCACGCGAACAATAGGTTCCCGGTGCAGGTAAAAAAATGCCTTCGGGAATAGCGCTAGCAGTAGCTACGGACATCACTAGTTTGCTAGCTCCTATCCGGTAATATTTCAATAATATACTGAGAACACAGTAAGAATATTGCTTTCCTGTAGAAACTTTTAAACAGCCGCGTAATTTTAAAAGTGCGGCGTTCATAATGCGGATGGGCATCTGCAATTTGTGGTCTCGCGGTCGCGATCTCGGTTCAAGAGCAGGGTGTTCCGGGTTCGATTCCCGGCGGGGTCTGGGATTTTTCACCTGCCTCGAGATGACTGGGTGTTTGATCTGTCATCATTCATCACAGTGGCAAGATTGGACTGAGCAAAGGTTAAGAATTTGTACGGACGCTGATAACCGCGCAGTTGAGTCCCCCGCAAACCATCATCATATAATGCGGTCAAGATACCGAGAAAACTGTAAAGTAAGAAAAGTACCCAATGTTATATACGAAGTTCTCGTGTACGCCACAAATCCCATCCTGGGATTTTTTTTTTTTTTTTTTTTGCAATCTAACACTTTCTTCTGCCTTTCATTCTCAAGACTTTTAAGCAAATGTTAATAAAAACAATATGTTGAGTATTATTTTGTTTTGTCTGCCGTGTAAGTAACGTAAAAATTGAAAATAAAAGAAACAGAAAAATAGTTTGCACATAGTGACTCGACCGCACGGCCTTCGGATTACCGTCCGTATTGCTTCTGCAGCGCCGACCGCCGCCTGGAGTCTACAGTACCGTAAATGGTTCATGCTGCGCTAGACCCGCGCAAGAAATGCTATTTTTTCCGGACGCTCAGCCATCTGGAGTACCCACATCTATCAGTTTCATATCTCACCAAGCTCCGCATAGACCATGAGTTTGCACGAATGTGTGTTGACGAGCAGGCGCCGTGCCCTTGTAGCACTGCAGCACACGACCTGGTTAAATTTCGTTGCAGATTCTGACCTCTGCGACGTCTTTGATGACAGAGTTTCAGTAGGTTGATCCGTAGGGTAGTATTTTAAAAAAAATGGTTCAAATGGCTCTGAGGACTATGCGTCTTAACTTCTGAGGTCATCAATCTCCTAGGACTTAGAACTAATTAAACCTAACTAACCTAAGGACATCACACACATCCATGCCCGAGGCAGGATTCGAACCTGCGACCATCACGGTCGCTCAGCTCCAGTCTGTAGCGTGTAGAACCGCACGGCCACTCCGGCCAGCTGCTAGCATTTTAGTTTCACCAAACACAATTATACGTTCTTTCGAGGGGCTGTGCTCAGCAACCGCTGATTTTTCTAAGCCACGGTTTTTAGTACCGATTGCGATTTTGTGCTGGAGACAGAAGAAAAGGTGCCATTTCTAGATGGGAGGTCTCGACACTCTGTTTAGCGAAAGTCGCCAGTGAGACTGCTCTAGATTTCGTAGCTGTGGGGTTTCCGGAAGGGCTCGTCTAACCTGGGGAGGTATGGGAAAGATACGGGAGGCAGAACATAGGTAGACGCGAAATGCCAGCTGGAGGGCATGGTATTGAAGGAATTCCACGAAAGGATACATTTAGAGAACGGAGGAACTCCAGGAAACATTTTTAAAGACCGTGACAGATGAAATATGCTTTTGAGAGTGTGGATCATGGATGTACACCTTGGCCTACAGTGGGTTTTCTATAGGGGAGCTGGGTGTTTAGAAATGAGTACGCGGTCGAAAGTTAGAGGGGTGGTAGTTGGATTAGACTGCTATGAATCGCGGCGTCTGGTAGGCACCCCTTGATTAGCGCTTGGCCTTTGACATCTACATCTACATCCATACACCGAAAGCCACCTGACGGTGTGTGGCGGAGGGTACTTTGAGTACCTCTATCTGTTCTCCCTTCTACTCCAGTCTTGTATTGTTAGTGGAAAGAAAGATTGTCGGTATGCCTCTGTGTGGGCTCTAATCTCTCTGATTTTATCCTCATAGTATCTTCGCGAGATATACGTTGGATGGAGCAATATACTGCTTGACTCCTCAGTGAAGGTATGTTCTCGAAACTTCAACAAAAACCGTACCGAGCTACTGATCGTCTCTCCTGCAAAGTCTTGCACTGGAGTGTATCTATCATCTCCGTAACGCGATTAGCAAATGATCCTGTAACGAAGCGCACTGCTCTCTATCTCTTCTATCAACCCTGTCTGTTTCGGATCCCACACTTGTGAGCAATATTCTAGCAGTGGGCGAACAGGCGTACTGTAACCTACTTCTTTTGTTTTCGGATTGCATTTCCTTAGGACTCTTCGATTGAAGCTCAGTCTGGCATCTGCTTTACCGCGATCAACTTTATATGATCATTCCATTTTAAATCACTCCTAATGCCTACTCGCAGATAATTTATGGAATTAACTGCTTCTAGTTGCTGACGTGCTATATTGTAGCTAAATGATAAAGGATCTTTCTTTCTATGTATTTGCAGCAGATTACATTTGTCTACATTGAGATTCAATTGCCATTCCCTGCACCATGCGTTAATTCGTTGCAGATCCTCCTGCATTTCAGTACAATTTTCCATTGTTACAACCTCAGGATATACCACAGCATCATCCGCAAAAAGCCTCAGTGAACTTCCGATGTTATCCACAAAGTCATTTATATATAATGCGAATAGCAACGATCCTACGACACTCCCCTGCGGCACACCCGAAATCAGTCCTACTTCGGAAGACTTCTCTCCATTGAGGATGAGATGCTGCGTTCTGTTATCTAGGAACTCTTCAATCCAATCACACAATTGATCTGATAGTCCATATGCTCTTACTTTGTTCATTAGACGACTTTGGGGAACTGTATCGAAAGCCTTGCGGAAGTCAAGAAACACGGCATCTACTTGGGAACCCGTGTCTACGGCCCTCTGAGTCTCGTGGACGAATAGCGCGAGCTGGGTTTCACATTATCGTCTTTTTCTAAACCCATGCTGATTCCTACAGAGTAGATTTCTAGTCTCCAGAAAAGTCATTGTACTCGAACATAATACGTGTTCCAAAATTCTACAACGTGTTGATCGTTAGGTACCGGAAGCTACAGCAGCACGCGAAACTGTTAAGGTGTAGTGGATGGTTAGAGATCGACTTGGAGCGACGTTTGGGATGGATGGAGACCAAGACAGAAAGGTAGTGTCGACAGTTTACTGGGGAAATGGACTGGGGGACAGAGAGGACAGAGAAATGGCTTTGGCACGTCATCTGTGTAGAGGGATCCATTGGGATGAGCGGGACAGATGTCTGGGCTCTCCGCTGAATGCATGGAATACACGGAGCTATATTTGTGAGTTGCGAAGGGCGATGACACAGATAGGAGGTAACCAGGAGGACGTAATGTCCTAAGGCTCGGAGACCGAAAGTCAAACCGCAAACGTTTTGGGAAAGCTCGGTCGGCCCTGATGCCTTAACTGGCGTGGCTGACGTGACGTTAGTGCACGGCTGAACAGCCTCGAATATTTCGTGACTCGAGCGATGGAAGCTGTTTTCCGGCGGCTTGTTGTTGTCTGAGGCAGTTGTCACGAAACAAGCGGCGCGTCGCTTCCCGCCTGACCTTTACCGGTCCTAACGGGTTCCAGCCAGACACCGGACTTTGACTCTGATAGCCCCTCCCAAACCGCCCCGCCTTCCCAATCCCTCTCTGCCTGTACTGGTATCGATTAAAGCCTTCTGATCCACTAGTTCAGTCTGCGCCCCTGCCGTTATAAGAAAATATGTAAGGATCTAGCCAGCTCTTTCACTGTAAAATGGACTTCCATTGCAGAAGACATATGCATAGCCATCTGCAAGACATGTGGCGGATGGGGAGGGGAGAGGGGGGGCAGGCAGGGGGAGGGGAGGGGACATGGGAGCGGAGTAGTGGCACTTGCAGCCTCTTTCCCTCCCTCCCCTCCCATCACTCCCCCTGATATGGAGCCTTTCGTCATAACAGAATTCTCATACACTTCTAGAAGCGATTTCCCGTGATTGCGCAAAATCACTGGTTTAGACGTGGTCGATCGCTGTAAGACAAACTGTGCTTTAGCAATTGCTATGTTGGGTAATTTAGATCTAGCGCCGTCCACCGCAGATGACCTTCCTTCTGTATTTCTAAGCATATTTTATGCTGTTGCAATGGTATTATTAACGTCCTTTGGTGTACGAACGATATCAGATATTCAGCAATAGTTTTAAAAATATTTTGACCTTTCAGGAACTCAGAACCACCAAAAAAATTGAACGCTAATCACAAATACGTTTAGAGTACTTTAGAGGAGTACTACAGTATATGGGAAATTGATGCTGTCGTATGTAATTTAAGTACCAACTAATTTCAGAAAATATCTACATCTACATCTACATACATACTCCACAATCCACCACACGGTGCGTGACGTACCACAACTAGCATCTTCTGTCCCTGTTCCACTCCCGAACAGAACGACGGAAAAGTGACTGCCTATATGCCTCTGTACGAGCCCTGATCTCTCTTATCTTATCATTGTGGTCTTTCCGCCAAATATAAGTTGGCGGTAGTAAAATTGTACTGCAGTCAGCCTCAAATGCTGGTTCTCTAAATTTCCTCAGTAACGATTCACGAAAAGAACGCCCCTTTTCCTCTAGAGACTCCCGCCCGAGTTCCTGAAGCATTTCCGTAACACTCGCGTGATGATCAAACTTACCAGTAACAAATCTAGCATCCCGCCTCTGAATTGCTTCTATGTCCTCCCTCAATCCGACCTGATAGGGATCCCAAACACAGTACTCAAGAATAGGTCGTATTAGTGTTTTATAAGCGGACTCATTTACAGATGAACCACATCTTCCCAAAATTCTAACAATGAACCGAAGACAACTATCCGCCTTCCTCACAACTGCCATTACATGCTTGTCCCACTTCATATCGCTCTGCAATGTTACGCCCAAATATTTAATCGACGTGACTGTCAAGTGCTACACTACTAATGGAGTATTCAAACATTACGGAATTCTTTTTCCTATTCATCTGCATTAATTTACATCTGCCATTCTTTACACAATCCTCTCCAAGTCATCTTGTATCCTCCTAGAGTCACTCAACGACGACACCTTCCCGTACACCACAGCATCATCAGCAAACAGCCACACATTGCTATCCACCCTATCCAAAAGATCATTTATGTAGATAGAAAACAACATCAGACCTACCGCACTTCCCTGGGGCACTACAGATGATACCCTCACCTCCGACGAACACACCATCGAGGACAACGTACTGTGTTCTATTACTTAAGAAATCTTCGAGCCACTCACCTACTTGGGAACCAATCCCATATGTTCGTACCTTAGTTAGGAATCATGCCCTGTCGAATGTTAACGACCTGCTGAATACTGTTAAAAGTAAACCTCAGGCTTTTTGCAGGTGATGAAGTTCTCTGTAATGACCTATTGCCCGAAAAAAGGGCTGACATATATCCAGGCAGGTTTCGATGAATTTTCAAAGTGTTAACAACACTGTTAACTTACTTAAATGCTTGCGGCGTCAAAAAACGCAATATTCTACGAGTAGAATATCAGCGAGTCATACTTGAAATCATTAATTTAATATAGTTACCAGTATACAGCGATTTGTGAATATATTCAACAGGCTCCATGGCAGGTTGTGGTGTAATAAATATGAAATGTACTGAATCGACTGTGAGACAGCTAAGTGGCAAAGACGTTATCTTTGATAATTATATCGTAGACTCGGAATATTACTCTCTCTGTTGTTTACTGGTAACTCAGGGTAACTAGAGTTTTCTGTTCCCTTCTTTGCGTGTTACGTAGAGAACTGTACAAGAAACACAATAAACCGTTGTTATTTCATGAGAACAAAGGTGAGCGTCACGACCTTTATTACTATTTTTGGAAGTATTGAAATAACAGAATTGTTTCAGATTGAATGCGACATGTACGGGAAGAGACGTCGACAACAGCACTCGAACCTGCAATCTCATGTATGAATAGTTGCTAAAAATATCCAGCCGTCTCTCCCAAGACTCTTCATACGCGCAACAAACAGTAATTGTTTTAACAGCACTATCAGAGACAATTTTATCATATTGTTACGACCTTTTACTGCGAGCGTAATAATCGACAACAGACAAACAAAACATAGACAAACACATAAAAGAATCTACCACAAGGTGGCAGACTGTAGTTCTGTAGGATACTGGGAATATGTAAACAATCTATAAATGAGACTGCTTGCGAAACTCTTGTGCTACCCGACCTCGTACATACCTAAGATTAGTTGGACCATAGTATTAACAGGGAATGTTGGATGTACACAGAGAAGGGTAACACAAACGGTCACAGGCCTCGTCTTGGGTACTGATAACCGCCTCCGCTGTATTTAGTCCTTTAGTACTGGATCACCACTGGTTTCTTGGCGCTTGAAGCCATATCTTCAGGTGAACATATTAAAAACATTAGGGCTGAAAAACAGATTAAGAACTGCAAAATGACATACCGTCTTTTAGCGGTGTTTTGCTTTGACGGGCAACGAATGTAGAAAGATTCCGAGCTTTTTCGCTCTAACGTTTTAATAACACGTTCACCTAACGATGTGGTCCGCCGGCTAGGCGCGCGGTCTAACGCGCTGCTTCCCGAGCGGGAAGACGTGCCCGTCGAGGCCCCGTGTGACGGTCAGCCTGGGGATGGTTTTTACGGCGGTTTCCCATCTACCTCGGCGCCTCGGTTAGACTATGTCGGCAACTTCTGCTCAAACACTGTCTCCACATATGTGTACACTGTAATAACTCTACCACACAAACATTTGGGATTACACTCGTCTGGTATGAAACGTTCCTGAGAGGGAGGGGGGGGGGGGGAATCCGCTGGGGGCCAAACCGCACAATAACCCTAGGTTCGGTGTGGGGCGGCGGTGGTTTGGGTGGACTGCTGTGGCCTGTTGTGGAGTTGTGAACCACTGAGAGCTATGGTGGGATGAAGACTCTCCGTCGTTTCTAGGTCCCTAGTTCAATACACAATACACACACATATCTAAAGACGTGGCTTTTAGTGCCACGAAACCAGCAGTGATCCAGTAATAAAGCACTAAATGCAGCTGGAGTAGTTATTAATACCCAAGATGAAGACTCATACCTGTCGTTGCCCCAACTAGAAGGTTGTCTGCAGGTCACAGGCTTGTTTGACCCAAGGACGTGCGTCACGAAAATTATGTAAGATCTGTATTGGCAGACTCTTCAAGCGAAACGCCATGTTTCCTACGACAGTCTGTTTGAAAAGTTTCATCAGGAATGTAGTACCGACACCTAGGTATCTCTAACGTAGCGACAGCAATCACAACATTAGATTAATTATAGTTCACACGGAGTCATTTAATGCTTGGAATAGTGTGAAGCACCCTCCGCCATTCATGTCACTATAGTTTTCAAAGTATAGACGTTGTTATAAATGTAAGACACATCGAACAGAGCTGCAGAAAAATCACAACTGTTACACCTCCGTTAAAATACTTCGTATTTGTGGCTTATGTGAGAACCTAACTAAACGTATTTACGACAGCCAATGTGAAATGCAACCTCAATGCTCTTCTTCGCCAGAAATATGACGCATGAAAAAAAAAAAAAAAAACGAAGCGATTAGAAAATGTGGTTGGATGTCAATATAACTTCTTACACGTGCACACTAAGTTGGTATGTAAATAAATACAGTTGTAATTCTATGTGACACCTAGAATGGTCACCAGACTGAACTAGTGATGTTGGTGTTCAGTGTTTTTATTAGGCCTGGTAGAACATATAAGGGGCGTGAACAGTGTCACATGCCGAGTGTTACCGTGAAAACGCGGAGATGGTTCAAAAATGGTTCAAATGGCTCTGAGCACTATGGGACTTAACTTCTGAGGTCAAAAGTCCCCTAGAACTTAGAACTACTTAATCCTAACTACCCTAAGGACATCACACACATCCATGCCCGAGGTAGGGCCGGGATGCTACCTTTGAAAGGGCACGGCCTACTTCCTTCCCCGTCCTTCCATAATCCGATGAGACCGATGGCCTCGCTATTTGGTCTCTTTCCCCAAACAACCCAACCCCCCATGGAGGATTCAAACCCGAGACCGGAGCGGTCGCGCGGTTCCAGGCTGAATCGCGTAAAACCGCTCTGCCACACCGGCCGGCGAACGCGGAGATACCGCGCATTCGTGTGAGGCAGTGTTATCAGCATCTGAGAGACTTTAAATAGGGGTCTCACTGAGGATCTCCATTTGGCCAGCTGGTCGAAGCGCGTTGTATTCATCTCAGATGGCCGTTCTGATGTGATGGTGGACACATGTTTGCCGTATAGGCAAACTCGCTGTCAAGGTTCTGACCACCACAAGGAAGAGGATCACCGTATTACGTACCCCAATCACGTTCTAAACATTTCTCATCTGCGTCTGCCATCCAGATACACAATGTAATCAAAAGTATCCGGACATCTGGCTGAAAATGACTTACAAGTTCGTGGCGCCCTCCATCGGTAATGCTGGAATTCAGTAAGGTGTTGGCTCACCCTTAGCCATGATGACTGCTGCCACTTTCGCAGAAATGCGTTCAGTCAGGCATCGGAAGTTTTCTTGGGGAATCGTCGCCCATTCTTGACGGTGTGCTGCATTAAGGAGAGTTATCGATGTCGGTCGGTGAGGTCCGGCACGAAGTGGGGATTCCAAAATATCCCAAAGGTGTTCTAGATTATTCACAGCAGGACTCTGTGCAGGCTAGTTCATTACAGGAATGTTATTGTCGTGTAACCACTCCGCCACAGGCCGTGTATTACGAACAGGTGCTCTATCAAATGGTTAAAATGGCTCTGAGCACTATGGGACTTAACTTCTAAGATCTTCAGTCTCCTAAAACTTAGAGCTACTGAAACCTAACTAATCTAAGGACATCACACACATCCTTGCCCGAGGCAGGATTCGAACCTGCGACCGTAGGTGCTCGATCGTGTTGAAAGATGCAACCGCCATTCCCAAATTGCTCTTGCAAGAAGGTGCTTAAAAGATAAATGTAGGCCTGTAATGTGATAGTGCGACGCAAAACAACAAGGGGTGCAAGCTCCCTCCATGAAAAACACGACCGCACCGTAACACCACTGCCTTTGAAATTTACTATCGGCACTACACACGCTGACAGATGTTCACCTGGCATTCGCCATACCCACACCCTGGCATCAGATCCCCACATTGTGTACTGTGGTTCGTCACTCCACACAATGTTTTTCCAATGTTCAATTGTCCAATTTTTACGCTCCTTATACCAAGCGAGCCGTCGTTTGGAATCTACCGGCGTCATGTGTGACTTATAAGCAGGTGCTCGACCACTAAATCCAAGTTTTCTCACCTCCCGCCTACCTGTCATAGTATGTACTTGCAGTGGATCCTAATGCACTTTGGATTCCTGAGTGATGGTCTGGATGGATTTCTGCGTATTAGACATTATGACCCTCTTCAACTGTCGCAAGTCTCTGTCAGTCAACAGACGAGGCCGGCCTGCACGCTTTCCTGCTGTACACGACCCTTTACACTTCCACTTGACCATTACATCGGAAACAGTTGACCTAGGGATGTTTAGGAGTGGAAGTCTAGCGTACAGACGTATGACACAAGTGACACCACGTTCGAAGTCCGTGAGTTCCGCGGAGCGCGCGATTCTGCTCTCTCACGACGTCTAATGACTACTGAGGTCACTGATACGGAGTACCTCGCAATAGGTGGCAGCACAATGCACGTAATACGAAAAAGTACGTTTTTAGGGGGTGTCCGGATACTTTTGATCACATAGTGTATGAATAATGGACACCCTGCTACGTTCTGTATCTTCCCGCAGCACTGTTCGGAGACCAGAAGCAGCCGACCTACGAAATTACTGTCCTGTGCGAGCCGGCCGGGGTGGCCGAGCGGTTCTAGGCGCTACAATCTGGAACCGCGCGACTGCTACGGTCGCAGGTTCGAATCCTGCCCCGGGCATGGGTGTATGTGATGTCGTTAGGTTAGTTAGGTTTAAGTAGTTCTAAGTTCTAGGGGACTGGTGACCTCAGAAGTTAAGTCTCATATGCTCAGAGCCATTTGAACCATTTGTCCTGTGCGAAGGCTCCGTGGAGTGCTGTGCCGGCTGAGAAGTATGGCCTGTTGGCTGGTGAATGGCGTATCACTGTGTTCATCGATGAACCGCAGTTCCGCACTGCCCTGGATGACTATCGGCGGCCAGTATGGCAGCTAACTGCAGAGCGATGCCATTCTTTCACTGTTTTGGAGAGGCACTATGGCGTCATTTCGTCATCGCAGGGTGGTAAGTTCCTATGGGACCAAACTGCTGTGGTCATCGGTCTCTAGGCTTACACTCTACTGAATGTAACTTATTTACGCTAAGGACAACATACACACACCCAAGCCCAAGGGAGGACCCGAACCTCCGACGGGAGGAGGCGCGCGAACCGTGGCAAGGCGCCCTTGACCGCCCGGCTACCCCACACGGCAAAGGAGTTATTCCTGCAGGTCGGGTCGGAGCCAACGGGTGTGAGTGGGGTGTCGTCCTGCTTCCTCGTGTCTCCCTCGTGGCGACATCTTTCAACAATGCTCGTTCACACACGGCACCCGCGTCCAAGAACAGCCTGCGTGATGCTGAGGTACTGCCGTATCAAGCAAGATCCCCAGATTTGTCACCGACACGACGTGTGTGCCAGCGCCGTCCTAGGGCAAGTATCGGTGATGAGCAGGACCAGTGACGGCAGCCGCGGACCAGCCTGCGGCAGGTGGGGATACAGCGGCCTTACGACGGGCTTCCCAGCCGTACCAGTGGAGGGCGCGCAATGTCCTACTGACAAGAGGGCTCACACTGCCAAGTTCTTTGTAAACACACTCGATTCTTTAGTCACTGACGTTTGATGTTTCCATTCGTTTCCTCTTTCTCTTCTCGAACCTTCACTTTTTTTGTCTGCCAGTGTACTTTGGTGGGAATAAACCCTATGGAATCCAACATACGAACATAAAATTATTATGGCACTCCAACAACATTACTCTGCGTATTTCAGGTTTGATGGATATTTTCACAAAACAAAAAAACATGAAGTTATATTATTACTTAACAAATTCGGAGGTGGGGAACCAATCGCGTTACGCTTGAGTACTGACAGGAAACCGCTAGTAAACCAACTGATAACTGCCTCTCTGGTGTTTTGGGGTTTCTGGTATTTCTAGCCTCGTAACAGTCCATCCATTCTGTGACGCTTTCTGAAATGTATGATAGCCGTACCTCGCTTCCCGTGGAGGCAGAGTCAGTTTTGAACACTTCCTCTCTATTCGGTGGAGTCTCTCGTTATTACCTGTATTACGTGAGTCCCACTCCGTGTAAGCAATCTTCTACACACCACCTACATTTATTGGAGACAGCTCGTTTTCGTAGTTACGCTTTATGTTTTCCTATTGCTCCAATACAGTAACAGGTCAGTGAATAATACACTACTTGCCATTAAAATTGCTACACCACGAAGATGACGTGCTGTGATATACAAATGATTAGCTTTTCAGAGAATTCGTACAAGGTTGGCGCTGGTGGCGACACCTACAACGTGCTGACATGAGGATAGTTTCCAACCGACTTCTTATACACAAACAGCAGTTGACCGGCGTTGCCTGGTGAAACGTCGTTGTGATGCCTCGTGTAAGGAGGAGAAATGCGTACCATCACGTTTCTGACTTTGTCACAGGTCGGATTGTAGCCTATCGCGATTGCAGTTTATCGTATCGCGACATTGCTGCTCTCGTTGGTCGAGATCCAATGACTGTTAGCAGAATATGGAATCGGTGGTTCAGGAGGGTAATACGGAACGCCGTGCTGGATCCCAACGGCCTCGTATCACTAGCAGTCGAGATGACAGGCATCTTATCCGCATGGCTGTAACGGATCGTGCAGCCACGTCTCGATCCCTAAGTCAACAGATGGGGACGTTTGCAAGACAACAACCATCTGCACGAACAGTTCGACGACGTTTGCAGCAGCACGGACTATCAGCTCGGAGACTATGGCTGCGGTTACCCTTGACGCTCCATCACAGACAGGAGCGCCAGCGATGATGTACTCGAAGACGAACCTGGGTGCACGAATGGCAAAACGTCATTTTTTCGGATGAATCCAGATTCTGTTTACAGTATCTTGATGGTCGCATCCGTGTTTGGCGACATCGCGATGAACGCACATTGAAAGCGTGCATTCAGCATGGCCATACTGGCGTATCACCCGGCGTGATGGTATGGGGTTCCATTGGTTACACGTCTCAGTCATCTCTTGTTTGCATTGACGGCACTTTGAACAGTGGACGTTACATTTCAGATGTGTTACGACCCGTGGCTCTACCCTCCATTCGATCCCTGCGAAACCCTACATTCCAGCAGGATAATGCACGACCGTATGTAGTAGGTCCTGTACGGGCCCTTCTGGATACAGAAGCCCTGGGCAGCACATTCACCAGATCTCTCACCAATTGCAAACGTCTGGTCAATGGTGGCCGAACAACTGGCTCGTCACAATACGCCAGTCACTACTCTTGATGAACTGTGGTGTCTTGTTGAAGCAGCATGGGCAGCTGTTCCTGTACACGCCATCCAAGCTCTGTTTGACTCTATGGCCAGGCGTACCGAGGCCGTTATTACGGCCAGAGGTGGCTGTTCTGGGTACTGATTTCTCAGGATCTATGCACCCAAATTGCGTGAAAATGTAATCACCAGTCAGTTCTAGTATAACATATTTGTGCAATGAATACCCGTTTATAATCTGCATTTCTTCTTGGTGTAGCAATTTTAATGGCCAGTAGTGTATGTTGCCATTAAGATGCTGATTACCGCGATCGACCATCTGCTGCCAAGTGTCCGAGAACCCTTTGACGCTACTGAGGATATACCTCTAATTTTTTTTAAATATAATATCCACCTACAATTTGTCTTGTTGGGCTGTAGTTACAATGTATCGTGGAAAATCCACAATCAAATCTATTAGAAAGATTCATATGATATTTCCACATGCGACACTCCCTTTAAATATACAGAAATGCATGACGTCTAAACAGAGAATACATTTCCTAGTATCGCATTACATTACTGCTGATAACCTCTGCACTCTGTTGCGACTACTAGATATCGAGGGGTGACGAACGCTACGAAGCAGCATAAAGCAAAGGACCACTTAGAAGCCGTTGGAATGTAAGACTCTGTACAAAGCGAGAATTTTGAGTAACTGCAGCGCAAAGTTGCGGGACACACACAGAAATTAGTCTTGTGAATATTACTTTGGGCGAATCTAGAACAGCAGTAGTTCAGATGTAGCCGTTCTTCGTATTAGTGGCTGTTTTCGTCATTGTTCTGCAGAACAATTTCGTATTTAAAAATATGAAGCACAAATTGCGAATGTTCTGTTGTACTTACTTCTCTTCTTAATCACATTTATGTTACGAGAATACGGACCGAAAATATCAAACTATCGTCGTCACAGTCAATGCCTAGACGTAAACAAGTTTTCATTTCAGATGTAACTCAGAAACTGGCACCAGTGGCGAAACAGATACAGATTGTGCAATTGATCCTTGCGTGTGAGCCACATACAGCCTTAAACTCTAGGTTGAGAGAATCAAGTATCTTCTTTGATTTAACAAACGCATTTGAATGAGTGGGAATTATATATTTTTGCGGAAGTTGGAGCATCATAGGGCATGAGAAAACTACAGTCCATTTCATATTGTCGCGTCGTAACCACAATCAACTCCAAATCCAAAAGCAGGGTCAGTGAAGTAGGAGTGCAACGCTTTCGAGAAGACCACTCAGCAGCCTGAATTTTGTAATACTTTTTTATATTTATGGTACTGGAAGAACTTTATTACTTTTGTGAATCACCTGAGGTTCTCTTAGTGCCCGCGAGTCAATAAATTCTGGACGGTCTTTTGACTACCCGTGAGGGTCTATGGTAGAATTGTCGCCTGCCCGCGGCAGCCCGGATTCTATTCCTGGTCGATTTTAAACAAAGGTGGTTGCCGCACGAGCATTTTCGGGAAGCCTAAAATACATAAAGGTTACAACAGAAATCGGTAGCACCGGACACTAGCAATCGCTGGATCGTTGGTTCGAGTCTCGTTTCGGTCATTTTTTTTTTTGTTCTATTTCAGTACCTACGTCATTTAAATATAAAATTCCTCAAATATGTTCTAACGTATGGAATTATCATGTTTATGAGAAATACACGACTTTTGTCATCCGCTTACTATGGTTGACTAGGTTGGCTGCACTGAAAAAGCTGTTAGCACTGTTAGCAGCTACCGAACAGATTTGGAACAGCTGCTGACATAAGTCACCGCGTCATAAAGGCAACCGTCAGCAACCAACTGTGTAGCGCGCAAAGTTTGCAAACACATGTGAAAAACTAATACTGTTAACTCCTTACGTATAGAGGCATTCCAAGATCGCATCTCCCCTCAGCTCACATGCACTGTTCATACAATGATAATTCCATATATGTCTAAGGTAATCTAATTGAAAGAAAAAAGACGAAAAAAGTAGTGACCGAAACAAGAATCTGAGTCTCGAGCACTGATTTTTCATCTTTATATATCTACCGCTTCCCAGAAATGTTCATAGAACAAGCATCTTTTGTTTAAAAAAAATGGAACCAGCCGGGATTCGACCTGGACCACCCCAGCTGCCTGGTGAGCATCCTGCGCGGCCCTTCGACAAATTATTCTAGATTCAGAGAATTAAAGATGGTCGGAAACCTTGACAATCGATTACCTCGAGAATTTTTCAGAGTTCCATCGAACTGCTTCGGGTACTGACATTGCAGTAGTTGTGAACTTCACGTAGCGTAAATGTAAAAAATTACAAATATCCTACCCCGAATTGTCTCTTTCTTAGCGCTGAGAGCATGTATGTCATGGATAATAGCGTCCAGTACATAACAGTACTGTCTCCTGGATGGAGAGTCCTGGAGTTAATGCTGTAAATACAGACATCGAATATTCCAGAATATGCACATAAACTGAAGAAGCAAAGAAACTGGTACAGCTGCCTAATATCATGTACGGCCTCCGCGTGCATGCAGAAGTGCCGAACACACCGTGGCATGGTCACTACTAATGTCTGAAGAAGTACTAAAGGCAACAGACACCATCAATCCTGCAGGGCTGTCCATAAATCCGTAAGAGTACTAGCGGGTGAAGATATCTTCTGAACATCACGTTGCAAGGCATTCCAGATATGATCAATAATGTTCATATCTGGGGAGTTTGGTGGCCAGCGGAAGTGTTTAAACTCAGAAGAGTGCTCCTGGAGCCACTATGTAGCTATTCTGGACGTGTGGGATGTCGCATTGTCCTGCGTAAATTGGCCAAGTCCATCGGAATGCACAATGGACATGAACGGATATAGCTCATCAGTCAGGTTGCTTACGTACGTGTCACCTGTCAGAATCGTGTCTAGACGTATCAGAGGTCCCATATCACTCCAACTGCACACGCCCCACGACATCACAGAGCCTCCACCAGCTTGAACAGTCCCCTGATGACGTGCAGTGTCCGTGTATTCATGAGTTTGTCTCCACACCCGTGTACGTCCATGTGCTCGATACAATGTGAAACGAGACTCGTCCGATAGGCAACATGTTTCCAG
The DNA here is from genome assembly GCF_023897955.1 of Schistocerca gregaria. Lineage (NCBI taxonomy): Eukaryota > Metazoa > Arthropoda > Insecta > Orthoptera > Acrididae > Schistocerca > Schistocerca gregaria. The sequence continues at coordinate 44,926,857 of NC_064925.1, forward strand.
TCATCAACAGTCCGTAACGTCGGTGTTGACGGGCACAGGAGAGGTGTAAAGCTCCGAAAGCACATATTGATGTTTCGTCGAATGGCTCGCATGTTGGCACTTGTTGATGGCCCAGCATTGACATTTGCAGCAATTTGCGGTAGGGCTGCACTCCTGTCACGATGAACGGTTCTCTTCAGTCGTCGTTGGTCCCGTTCTTGCAGCATCTTTTTCCGATCTCAGCGATGTCGGAGACTCGATGTTCCACCGGATTCCTGATATTCACGGTACACTCGTGAAATGGTCGTACCAGAAAATGCCGACTTCATCGCTACTTCGGATATGCTGTGTCCACCGCTCGTGCGCCGGCTATAACACCACGTTCAAATTCACATAAATTTTGATAGCTCCACATTGTAGCAGCAACAACCGATGTAACAATTGTGCCAGAGACTTGCTGTCTTATATAGGTCGTAGCGCCGTATTCTGCCTGTTTACGTCTCTGTATTTGAATACGCATACCTATACCAGTTTCTTTGGCACTTCAGTGTATAACGAACATAATAAATTTAGGAAGTCTTCTAGAAATGTTGAATACTAAGCCAGAAATATCTTGTGGTCATGGGATTTGAAGTGGCAACCCGCAGCAGGCGTGGCAACGCTGCTCCACGTACTATACATGCAGCACAGCTCCCGCCATCGTCTAACAAAGGGCATCCTAACAGTTTTGCTCTCCAGTGTGAAAGAGGGAATAAGTGTGGTGTGACTGGGGAGTGGTAAATGCCGTAGGTTCTCTTTCAGGTGCCACCAGGCTTCTTGATCCGCATCAAGAATCTGCCACCAATAACAGCATCGTAATCGTGAAAGGATTCGGAATGTTAAGTAAATGGCTCAGCAAATGTGGTGGTATGTGGCATCGGCTCATGTCTTACAGGTGACATGTTGTCGTCCAACTGCACTAAAAGACGATGTTTGCTGCTTCTGAAACGCTAGTCTCGTAAAGACTAAATTTTATTGCAAATCAACAGCGAAGGGGAACGTTTGAGAGTCTTCGGACTGAACGTAGAAGAAATTCCTTGTAGGAAGTTACGCCTCTGTGACCTTATGGAGAGACCAAATGCTGGCCCCCGTACAGTTTCCACTGTTTTCACCTCACCCTGACGTATGGTATCACGTTCTGGGACAGTTGAGCTTACCCCAGAGAAAGGGAAGCGAGGTTAAGATTTGAAGTCCCGTCTACGAGGGGATCATTAGAATCAGGGTGTAAGCTTTGACTGGAGAAGGATGAGGAAGGAAATCGACTGTGACCATTCTTATTTAAAAACTTCCTGGCAGATTAAAACTGTGGGCCGGACCGAGACTCGAACTCGGGACCTTTGCCTTTCGCGGGCAAATGCTCTACCCAAGCACGACTCACGTACCGTCCTCACTGCTTTAATTCCGCCAGTACCTCGAGTCTCGGCCCGGCACACAGTTTTAATCTGCCAGGAAGTTCCATATCAGCGCACACTCCGCTGTAGAGTGAAAATTTCATTCTAGAAACTTTCTTATTTACTCATTCATTTATCAGGCCACACCGAAAGCGCGGCCGGCGTTCGACTGTATCGTAATCTCAAAGTGCCTTCTGACTACCGCTGGTGTCGCGACAGGGGAGCAAAGAGAGCATTATCATTTTAATTCATGAATATAGGGAAGATAGTTCTTACAAGCTGAGAAAACCCCTAGTTATTCAACTAACATCTGCACCTGGTCCGGACATTTTGGCACTATGCAACCTGCGCCTGACCTCACGCAGAGTGCCAGCAGCCATCCTTACTCGCTGCTAACCAACAGTCGAGCGCGGCACTTAGTAAACAGGTGGCAAGTCGTTATTCGCGTGAGATGGCCTTCACTTATCGTGGAACTTGCAACGTGTGGCGTTGCCGTAAGGAACAGCAGTTGTCTGCAACATCATTTGCCGAATTCAGCTCCTTTGTGAAGGACGATATTACTCTCTGCCGCATCGCTTTCCTTTCGAAGCTTCGGTCCTGTGACCAGTGACACCTTTGTCGCCTAGACGTTAAACGCTAACCTTCCACGGATCCTACATCTATACCTGTCCTATCACCTTGAAGTGCGGTACAGGGGGTACCTTATTTTGTACTTGCCTATATAAATCCGCACCGCGCTGGCGCTGCCTGCAGTAAACAAAATCTGACGTCAGCGATAAGGACGCGCTTCTGTCACGTAAGCTCCGCAGTCACCTCCACAGAATAGCCGGTAATGTCTCCCCAACTAACATGTACAACTCGACATCACACTGAGGTTCCCCTCACCTTCATGGCTTTCTTGGCAACCGGATGAGTCGCCAACATGCGTAATGCATGTGAAGGGAATATACCAAGATATGCTGTGTTACCAGCGTCAGCGACTGTCCCGGAACCCAGTACCAGCATCAGCCTGCCGACATAACGACTTCCGAGTCAGCATACCTTTTATTTTCTGTAGTTCGCATAGTTATTGACAGAATTTAAGAATTTCAAATGCTCTCGTGATTTACTCGTCAAGAAGTTATGCCAGAAGGTTAACACAGTGAGACAGGTATTTCAGTCAGAGACTATGCTACGTGCTTGTCCCGATGCAGCGTTAACTGATGGCGCGCGACTGCCCTGACTGTTACTGATGTCACATTGGCAATAAAATTCACTAAAATTCTGCCCGACTCCACCGTGGACGTGTCAAACGACAGGAAGGCCGTCACGCCCCATCTTACCCACACTTCAGCCCTTCTTTCGCCGACCTTGCAACGCAGTCCAGATTCGCGAATGCCCACCGATAGAATCGCATATCTTATGTGTGGCCTGGGAGAACGTATTAGGTACACAGCCAGTCAATATCGAGACGAGAAGACCTCTGGGGGTGCTATAAAGGGCGTCAATGAAACCACCCTTGCCTCTGGGTTATTGATTGCCACACATTACGCGGCTGAAGACAGCAGTTGGCAGTGTGCCGAGCGAAACGACGACGTTCTTGGCAATCTTTGACGCTGCCTACACCCTGGGACGATTCAACATTCTCTAAGGACATCATGGGCCTGCAACGCCATCGAATGTAATTTACCTGTGGTCTGATCGCAGTTTTTGCTCTGGAATACAGTGTGGATCCACCAGGGACTGCTCAGAATTATTCAACTAAGTTTGAATGTGGCTCACCCGGCTAGATGCGCGGTCTAGCACGCTGCTTCCCCAAGCGGGAAGGCGTGCCGGTCCCTGGCACGAATTAGTGTCGAGGTCCGGTGTGCCGGTCGGCCAGTGCGAGCTGCTTCCCCTTATTCCGCCTCAGTTATCCCTATTCCGGCGATTGCTGCGCAAATATTATCTCCACGAATGCGTACACCGCAATTACTGTACCACGCATTTACATTTGGGGTTACACTCGTCTGGTATGAGACGTTCCCGGCGGGGGAGTCCACTGGGGGCCGAACCGCACAATAACCATGGGTTCGGTGTGGTGTGGGTGGACTGCTGTGGCCTGTTGTGGGGTTGTGAATCAGTGAGGGCTGCAGTGGGATTGGGACGAAGCCACTCCGTCGTTTCAAGGTCCCCGATTTAGTATTCAATACACGAGTTTGAATGTGATCCGAAGCAGCAAAGTGATTCTTGATTTTTACAGCACTGTTGTTTCGTCCCTCCTATGGCGCAAAAAAGTGTGTGTGTGGGGGGGGGGGGGAGAGGGGGGGGGGTGATTGACGGATGCCCGAAGAACAGGGGAAAGGGCCTTTCTAAGACCCGTAGCTCGTTGACGCCTTCAGTACCAACTGCAAACCTTTGTTGAGAACTTTCGAAATGAACCTGCACCAGACAGTCGCTGGTTACTAGGCGCCGATATGAGAGTCATTCCTTTAGACCGCCCTTAGATTTCGCAAGTGGCCAGCAGGCGCTAGTTCAGCGACACAGCGCCACTCAGTTCTGGGCTGTTGAAACGATTGCCTGTCACGTCGGCGCCTAGGAATCAATCACGGGCTGTGTCTGTACAGGCACATTTTTAAGGTACTCAGCAAAATGCGCGGGTGGCACGGAGGATGCTGCCTAACTGCGAGCTCTTAGGAGGACTTTCTGCCGTATTAATTACGCACACGTCTGTGTCGCATCACCCTGTGATGCTTCCACAGGATGGCGCGAAATTGGAGAACTGGAAAAGCATAAATACCCTTTGCTGCTTCGGATCACGTTCAGATTTCGTCGAATGGTTTTGAACAGTCACCAGCAGTTCCCCCCTGCACGCTAGAGTGAACTCCATTCTCAGGTTTGAGACCCAAGACTTCCTTGGAGAAGGGTTCAGTCTTCCCGGTGGGGGGGGGGGGGGGGGGGTGGAGGGGTGTCAGCAGTGTCGAAGATTGTCCAGAACGTCGTCCTGTTGCTCATCACACCGCGAAGTGTGTAGGAGTTAACGCCCGAAGGAAAGGGTTGCTTTCAATGGCGCCATTTATGCCACTGCTTGAAGCCTTTTCGCCCCCAGTAGCTGAGTGGTCAGCGTAACAGAATGTCAATCCTAAGGGCCAGGGTTCGATTCTCAGCTGGGCCGGAGATTTTCTCCGCTCAGGGACTGGGTGTTGTGTTGTCCTAATCATCACCATTTCATCTCCATCGACGCGCGACCCGCCGAAGTTCCGTCAAATCGAAAGACTTGCACCAGGGGAACGGTCTGCCCGACGAGAGGTCCTAGTCACACGACATTTTTTTATATCGATACTGAGCCGTGGTGTGTCTGAAATGTTTTCCTCGACCACACATAAGAAAACCGCGTGAATTCAACGCTGGGAATCGCTGTTCTCATTTCCATCGTAGAGGCGTCAAAAGTAGGAATGAAATATAAACACACCAACAAATGTTTTACACCACCTCGATTCCTGTGCAGAAAATTGGAATTGGGATCAACATAAACATCATTTCCGCCCTTTTTATTGCTCATGAAAACCACACATTGCATGTTGTACCACCATACAGAGAGACATTCAAAGGTGGTGGTCCAGATTGCTGTACACACGGTACCTGTAATACCCAGTAGCACGTCCTATCGCAATGATGCATACTATCCACAAGTCGTGCCATACTATCAACAAGTTCATCAAGCCACTGTCAGTCCAGATTATCCCACTCCCGAACAGCGGTTCGGTGTAGATCCCTGAGAGTGGGTGGTGCGTCACGTCGTCCATAAACAGCCCTTTTGAATCTATCCCAGGCATGTTCGATAGGGTTCATCTCTGGAGAACGTGCTGGCCACTCTAGATGAAGGCGATTGCCTCGACAATATGCGACCGATATGGTTGAACTATCGGTCGGAGGACAGCGTTCACGCGCCTTCCATGGCCACCAGCGGAGCACGTCGGCCCCACATAATGCCACCCCAAAACAGCAGGGAATCTCCTCCTTGCTGCACTCGCTTGACAGTGTGTCTAAGCCATTGAGCCTGACCAGGTTGCCACCAAACACGTCTCCGACTACTTTCTGGTTGAAGGCTATGTGACACTTATGGGTGAAGAGAACGAGATGCCAACACTGAGCGGTCCATTCGGCATGTTGTTGGGCCCATCTGTACCGCGCTGCATGACGTCATGTTTGCAAAGATGGACCTCGCCATGCACGTCGGTAGTGAAGTTGCGCATCATGCAGCCTATTGCGCACACTTTGAGTCGTAACACGACGTCCTGCGGCTCCACAAAATCATTATTGAACATTGTGGCATTGTTGTTAGTGTTCCTCCGAGCCATAATTCATAGGTAGCAGTCATCCAGTGCAGTAGTAGTCCTTCGGAGGCCTGAGCGAGGCATATCGTCGACAGTTCCTGTCTCTCTGTATCTCCTCCATGTCCGAACTACATCGCTTTGGTTCACTCCGGGACGCCTGGACACTACCCTTGTTGAGAGCCCTTCCTGGCAATGCGGACGCGATCGAACCTCGGTATTGACCGTCTAGGCATGATTGATCTACAGACAACACGAGCAGTGTACCTCCTTCCTGGTGGAATGACTGGAACTGAGCGGCTGTGTTTAATAGACGCTGCTCGTGCATGGTTGTTTCCATCTTTGGGCGGGTTTAGTGACATCTCTGAACAGTCAAAGGAAGTGTGTCTGTGATACAATATTCACAGTCAACGTGTATCTTCAGGAGTTCTGGGAACCGCGGTGATGCAAAACATTTTTTGATGTGTGTGGATGAGAGGGACTGTGGCCTCATTCCTCTCATGTGACATCCACGGTGGCGTTGGGCAGAACTGTGGCGAATTTCGGTGCCAGTGGGACACCATTAAGCCACTTTATACACGAAGTTGTGAGCTCTGGCCTTTTCATTGAATATATCGACACCTTGCTGTTTGAAGCGTCACTGGGCCCGAGGGTGACGTCACAGGGCGGCACGCTGTTGCACCCTTACAGAGAAAGGTTGCAGGCAGCAGATTTCAACTTCCTACGTCGCAATGGGAAACAACTTAAGAGATTTCGATAAACTGATGCCTCACTTTTGTTACACAGTGTACTTAATAAATTCGCTCTGGGCCTTACAGAGAAAGGTTGCAGGCAGCAGATTTCAACTTCCTACGTCGCAATGGGAAACAACTTAAGAGATTTCGATAAACTGATGCCTCACTTTTGTTACACAGTGTACTTAATAAATTCGCTCTGGAACAAGCAGAGATCAGAACGGAACTATATCACGCTGTCAGTTTTCTCAATTTTCTCAAGACTCTGAGCGCGGATGAAACCCGCAGCTGAAGTAGCTGTGTGGTGCACCCCTCTGTTGTGTTGACGTCTTCCTGCCTTCACCGCGTTTGTGCAGCACCTGGTGCATGAGCACTTGTTTCTCACGGTGATGAGCTGCAGGCCGCGCTCACACCCACGGGAGGCCCATTCGCCTCTCAGTCTTAAGAACTTGCAAGTCACGGATCAGTCTGTCAGTCGAACGTTGCAACTCGCTGTGTGATAAGTGAGCAGTCAACTGGAGCAGCGTAGTAGTACGGTACCACCAGCGAGTTCGTGAAGTTCTCTAGTCGGAAGCTGACGTGGCAGGTGCACTGCGAATAAGGGATTCTGATATTAAATGATACAACAAGTTTACTATTACTACTCACTGTTTATTTATGTTCAAAAATGTGTTCAAATGTGTGTGAAACCTTACGGGACTTAACTTCTAAGGTCACAAACACCCATGCCCGAGGGAGGGCTCGACCCTCCGCCGGACCAGCAGCACAGTCCATGACTGCAGCGCCTTAGACCGGTCGCTGTTTATTTATCTCCACGACCCGTTTCAAAGGTTTAATCCTCCATCATCGGGTGGATTTGCATTTCTTAGTATGACATGTTTGTGTGTGTGTTGTGTTACGATTTTTTGCAGGAACTTACGGCACTGTCCAGTGGAGAAACGAAACACTATTTTACAACACGATTTTGGGGTTGTTTCGACACAAAACTAAAATTGTATCTAACGGTAAAAATAAAATAAATAAAGTAGAGTGCCTCCAGGGGTCATAGGTTTCTTTCATTGTCACATGTATACTGTCATATTTTCTAAACATCGGCCATGGGAGAGCCATTCCTCACAAAACTCTACCATCGGGTGAGCAAGATGTATGAGACAGGCGAAATTCCCTCAGACTTCCAGAAGAATATAATATTTCCAATCCCAAAGAAAGCAGGTGTTGACAGATGTGAAAATTACCGACTATCAATTTAATAAGTCACAGCTGCAAAATACCCGAATTCTTTACAGACGAATGGAAAAGCTGGTAGAAGCCGACCTCGGGGAAGATCAGTTTGGATTCCGCAGAAATGTTGCAACACGTGAGGTAATACTGACCTTACGACTTACCTTAGAAGAAGATTAAGGAAAGGCAAACCTACGTTTCTAGCATTTGTAGACTTAGAGAAAGCTTTTGACAATGTTGACTGCAATATTCTCTTTCAAATTCTGAAGGTGGCAGGGGTAAAATACAGGGAGCGGAAGGCTATTTACAATTTCTGTAGAAAGCAGATGGCAGTTATAAGAGTCGAGGGACATGAAAGGGAAGCAGTGGTTGGGAAGGGAGTGAGACAGGTTTGTAGCCTCTCTCCGATGCTATTCAATCTGTATATTGAACAAGCAGTAAAGAAAACAAAAGAAAAATTTGGAGTAGGTATTAAAATCCATGGAGAAGAAATAATAACTTTGAGGTTCGCCGATGACATTGTAATTCTGTCAGAGACAGCAAAGGACTTGGAAGAGCAGTTGAAAGGAATGGACAGTGTCTTGAAAGGACGATATAAGATGAACATTAACAAAAGCGAAACGAGGATAATGGAATGTAGTCGAAATAAGTCGAGTGATGGTGAGAGAATTAGATTAGGAAATCAGATACTTAAAGTAGTGAAGGTGTTTTGCTATTTGGGGAGCAAAACAACTGATGATGGTCTAAGTAGAGAGGATATAAAATGGAGATTGGCAATGGCAAGGAAAACATTTCTGAAGAAGAGAAGTCTGTTAACATCGAGTATTGATTTAAGTGTCAGGAAGTCGTTTCTGAAAGTATTTGTATTTAGTGTAGCCATGTATGGAAGTGAAACATGGACGATAAATAGTTTGGACAAGAAGAGAATAGAAGCTTTCGAAATGTGGTGCTACAGAAGAATGCTGAAGATTAGGTGGGTAGGTCACATACCTAATGAAGAGGTATTGAATAGAATTGGGGCGAAGAGGAGTTTGTGGCACAACTTGACTAGAAGAAGGGATCGGTTGGTAGGACATGTTCTGAGGCATCAAGGGATCACCAATTTAGTACTGGAGGGCAGCGTGGAGAGTAAAAATTGTAGAGGGAGAGTAAGAGATGTATACACTAAGCAGATTCAGAAGGATGTACGCTGCAGTAAGTACTGGGAGATGAAGAAGCTTGCACAGGATAGAGTAGCATGGAGAGCTGCATCAAACCAGTCTCAGGACTGAAGACCACAACAACAACAATATTGCGTCCGGAAACTATTAGGTGCATGGATCATATAGCAGAACAGAAACATTATCACAAAGTACAAAGAATACACATCATAACAACATTCTTACAGAATAAATTTTTAAATGATTTTAGAGATCTTTGTATTGAGTAATTGAATACTTGCGTTGGAATAAAAATTTCAAGTGGTATATAAATCCGATTTTGTCAAGTTAATATGGCTTAAACTTCATACTCGGTGATATGTTTCGGTGGCATGTTACAAACTTTAAGTACAATAATTATGTTGGCTACAGTGGTATAATTGTACACAAATAACAATTTTGGTTTGAGAGTCGCAGAGAGATATGAAAGGCTGGAGGAAGAGCGAGAGGAAGCAAATCTCAAACAAAATTGTTATTTGTGTACAATTTTTCCACTCTAGCCAACATAATTATTCCACTTAAAGTTTGTAACATGTCACCTAAACAAATTTTTATTCCAACGCAAGTGTTCAATAACTCACAACAAAGATCTCCAAAATCTTTTAAAAATTTATCCTGTAATAATGTTGTTACGATTTATATTCTTTGTACTTTGTGATAATGTTTCTCTTCTGCCATATAATACTTGCACCTAACAGTTTCCAGACGCCATATCTGTTTACAAAACATGACAGTATACATGTGATGCGTTATGACAATGAAAAGAACCTGTGACCACTGGAGGTACCCTATTTTACTTATTTTATTTTTACCGTTAGATACACGTTTAGTTATGTGTCAAAACAAATCCAAAAACGTGTTGTTAAATAGTGTTTTGTTTATCCACTAGACAGTGCCATAAGTTCCTCCAAAAAATCGTAACACAACACACACACACAAACATGTCATACTAAGAAATGTAGGTCCACCTGATGATGGAGGTTTAAACCTTTGAAACGGGTCGTGGAGATAAATGAACAGTGACTGGTAACAGTAAATTTTAATGTCAATAACAGTCACGGTAAAGCCTAACCTAAAATGCTCGCATTTAAATGAATTCTGATGCTTTGCATCATCTGGAGTTGGCAGACGTGGAACCGGCTGGGCTGCCCCACACAATGCCTGCGCACCCGAGCACTGGCCGGACCAGCCGAGCGTTACTTGGGGTTCGAAGGGAGCCTCCACTGTAAGTTGAGTATGGACCAAAGGATCTGGAATGGCCGAACCACCTTACTCCTCATTCCACGGACATTACAGCTCCATCGGCGGCGGTGGTCTACTGCCACAGCCTGGTACCCTCCAGCCCTGGACAATGGCATGTGGAAGGTTGCAAGTCAGCAGCGAGCTTTCGTACAGATGACGATTAAGTCCTGGCTCTTGCCGGAATTAACGACCAGGCCGCATTTGGTGGCCCACGTGCCGAGCACGTTGCATCTCTCTTACAGCCCGCACTGTAGCAGGATAGAGATTCGAAACAGAGCAGCGTTCGGAAGGTTATCAGTGTGGAAGCTATACACCAGAAGGCATAAGGCAAACCCCTGTGGCTCTCTGGCTGTGATATGGCGTCGTGATGACATGCCGTCACCGACATACAGATGGAACGCCCTTTTAATGAAGAACAAGTGTAGAAGACGACGATCTGACCGATATCCCCAGCAGAAGCAATGGATGCAGGAGCTAGTCATGTCACACACAGTCGAATGTCTCGGAGACGTTGAAGAGAATCGCCCTAAGGTATTCAAAACCCTCCCTGGCCCCCGTGTCCCCCTCCACCAGCTGTACGAGATGGTGTGATGTGGGAGGAACCACCCAGACCGGGCGCTGCTCGTCCGTTCAACAGCGTCCCTGAGTATACCCTCTCGAAGACCTCCGACAGGACGCCCTGTCATCGGCCATCTCTCTCTGTACAAAACTGTCCGTTTGTAGACCGATTTTCATTATTTTTAGATAACAGGTTTGGGACAGCTGCCATTCTTCAGACCTCTTTGACAAAATTAAATGAGAATTGATTCAAGACATGTGTTTCCAAAGGAAGGAAAAAAGAAATAGGAGAAATGATATAAGATGAACATCAACAAAAGCAAAACGAGGCTAATGGAATGTAGTCAAATTAAATCGGGTGATGCTGAGGGAATTAGATTAGGAAATGAGACACTTAAAGTAGTAAAGGAGTTTTGCTATTTAGGAAGTAAAATAACTGATGATGGTCGAAGTAGAGAAGATATAAAATGTAGACTGACAATGGCAAGGAAAGCGTTTCTGAAGAAGAGAAATTTGTTAACATCGAATATAGATTTATGTATCAGGAAGTCGTTTCTGAAAGTATTTGTTTGGATTGTAGCCATGTATGGAAGTGAAACATGGACGATAACTAGTTTGGACAAGAAGAGAATAGAAGCTTTCGAAATGTGGTACTACAGAAGAATGCTGAAGATAAGGTGGATAGATCACCTAACTAATGAGGGGGTATTGAATAGGATTGGGGAGAAGAGAAGTTTGTGGCACAACTTGACTAGAAGAAGGGATCGGTTGGTAGGACCAAGAGATGAATACACTAAGCAGATTCAGAAGGATGTAGGTTGCAGTAGGTACTGGGAGATGAAGAAGCTTGCACAGGATAGAGTAGCATGGAGAGCTGCATCAAACCAGTCTCAGGACTGAAGACAACAACAACAACCAAAAATTAAACAAGCAGCATCCAAAAATGTAATTCACATTGGAAATGGAGGAGAATAGAGCAATCAACTTTCTAGATTTGATCACAAAAGTGGAGGGAAGAATGCAGGCTTTCGGTGTCTATAGAAAGAATAACAGTATGTGAATGACCAAACGCACGCAGCATAGCATAAAACTGCGTACTCTTACGTAATGTTTAACAGAGCTCTTAATTGCCACTGAAGGAAGATGAATTACAGAGAGAATGAGTTATTATTAAACAGGTACCAACAGTTAATGGATACAGGACGAAAGATGTCATGCGTGTGTTTACCAAAATCAAAACAAACTTTTCGGTATGACTGATAAGAGTAAGAAGATTTAAGTTACGGAAAAATTTGTCACTTTGACATACAAAGGGTTTGTGCCGAAGAGAACTGCTAAATTCTTTCCAAAAAAACGTCACCGTGGCATTTCGGAATGAAGGGCAAATGGCTCATACCAGCCACGAAATAGCAAAATATATAGAATAACTCTGGTATATACAAGATCAAGTGTGCGGACTGCGATAAGCGCTATATAAGGCAGACGGCGGAATTTTGAGATCCAGTACAAAGAACATTGTGGTCATTGTCATCGGACATGTAAAAGACAGTAAACGTGAGGTTAGATTAATAAGCGAACATATGGAGGAACTGCACAGACCTTCGTAAAGTTTTTGCCTAAATGTGCTTGACGAGCTGGAAATTTACTCCCACCAAACGGAACAATCGAAAAAACCTGCTTGATGAGCAAAGTGACTGATGTGCAAGAATTTTACGAAATTTTTAAAAATATTTTTACCGTTCCTTAGGGAGGCTCTAACCAAGCGCCGGCCCTCGGCGTTATGGCGTCGGCGAGCTCCTGGACACGGCAGAGAAGAATTTGGCGGAGCGGGTATGCGAGCATCAGACGGAAAGAAGAGCGAACACAACTATCTAGTAATTTTAAAAATGTTTCTTAAAAATGCTTTTAGAATTCTTCAAATTTTATTATTTTAATTGACATTCAACATCGTTGTTTAACCGTTATACTTAGGACCTTATATACACAGAGGGCACTTTTCAGCGTTCCAGGAATTACATTTCTTGAAAACTGCAACGTGTAGTCTTAGCAGGCTAGTAAATTTTCACTTATGTAGTGAACTAGCAGTGCTGTATCGACAGGTTACTCTGTGTAGTTCTAAAAATTCTGAAGGTTTTTAAACTTAGGTCTCGAGCCAACTGTCATTTAATTTTGTCTAACAGATCACAACCGGTGATCTACGTTAATAAAAATCGTGTGTCTCCGTTCTTGACCGATTGCTTTGAAACTTTGACACAACGCTGCATTGTAATACAGACGAGTGTTTAATATATGATATATAATATATATGTAACCTTTAAGATTTTTCGTAACATCGTTTCCATAAATTAACTTAATAGAAATTATGTATTACGTACATCACAAAATAGGTATGTAAAAACACACTCGTATTCCGATGAAACGTTGTCATAAAATTTCAAAGCATTCAGTCAAAAACTTTTGGACACTTGCGATTAGAAACATTTACAGACTCTATATAAGTTCAAACGTAGAACTTCGTCTTTTTTTTTTTCATCTCATCTGCGCGGAATTAGCGGAGCGGTCTAAGGCCCTGCAGTCATGGACTGTACGGCTGGTGCCGGCGGAGGTTCGAGTCCTCCCTCGAGCACGGGTGTGTGTGTTTGTCCTTAGGATAATTTAGGTTAAGTAGTGTGTAAGCTTAGGGGCTGATGACCTTAGCAGTTAAGTCCCATAAAATTTCACACATTTCTAAATCTCAAATCTGCGTAAGTTCTTCACGTGTTGTTCTGAAATTTTAACACAAGGTTGCATTCGAAAACTCGGTTCTTTTTATATACCTACTGGAACCCATGTCGCATATATGTAATAGGCATCTAAAAAAAAGGAAACGTTATGAGAATGTAAATCTTGATATGCTGAAAATCATTAATCTCCGAAAATTCTTGACCTATTGCTTTGAAATTTTGACAGAACGTTGAATTGTAAAGCGGGCGTGTTTTTATGTTCAAATGGCTCAAATGGTTCTAAGCACTATGGGATTTAACATCTGAGGTCATAGTCGCCTAGACTTAGAACTACTTAAACCTAACTAACCAAAGGACATCACACACATACATGCCGGAGGCAGGATTCGAACCTGCGACCGTAGAGGTCGCGCGGTTCCAGACTGTAGCGCCTAGAACCGCTCGGCCAACCGGGCCGGCGACAGAGATAGGGATTAGAACGTATATCCAGTTCCCATACATATTAGAATCTTGTGCTTTCTCTTTTCTTTCGTTTCCATTTAAGCATAATGTGGCCCACAAAACGTTGCCGGGCACAGTTAGTCTGGAAATAAATAAAAGCAATCTGCAGAATGAAACTGGACGTCTTTGTACAAATAAAGTCGCGGACACTTCCTAATAACGAACATACCTATTTTTATACATCTCCCTTTGATCTTCGACCTCGACTGTTGATATCGTAGGAAAAGACGAAATACCGAGATACCACAGGTCCAGTAACGTTGTGGAGGATGCAGCAGACACACTTAGCTTCTTCGCGACGTATTCTTTGTGTACGAGTCGGAAGAATGAAGAGGAATTTTTTTATTTTTTTCGGGGTCGTTTCCATTGTATCCAACTTGTGTGTTATTTTCAGTAACTTTGGGACATTATTTTCCCAGTCTCTCTTCTCTAAGCAACATAACGCACCGGAATGGACGATGGTTGTATTTATTACTGCAGCTCAGCGCAGTAGGTACGCAACTTTTACACATGTGGAAAGACATGGGCGTTTGCACATGCGCCAATTTGCAGCTCCACATGCGCTCCTAATTATTTAACGATAACCTTTTATATGTGTTATAGTGAAAAGTTAAAAAAATAGCGTCTGTTTGAACCCAGTCGTCACTACGCATCTTGGTACGGTCGCTGAAGGCACGGTTACCGAGCTTGCTAGGCACTGTCTCCACCATCACGTGGAGTCTCTTCACGGACACCAGACTTGCTCGATGAATTTCCGTCTGACAGAACACAGAACGCTACAGCGAATGGGTAATGTTGTACATAATCGAGAATAACATCTGGAGTGTCCAAGGAAGGGAATCAAATCCCTTGTTTCTAGGAACATACCACAACATTTTTTTAAACAATTTAATGGCAAATTTCAGTCTGCTGCGTGAAACGATTCATTTTCTGGAATGTGCAAAGCTAATATTACCCAGTTGCAAAAAATATTTGTAAATAATAAGGTGATTTATATCATGTGAAATTATCGCGTTTTAAGGCGCTTATTTAAGTTACGCGATAGTAAAAACTTATATTTAATGAATGACGGTATTCGGTGTGGAATAAATGCTGTGTAAAGTATGTATCTGTCTCTGAAGCACACTATTATACTGAAAAATTACCGTATATAATCATGACATTAAGTACTTTGAAGTGGTAAGCAAATAACTTATTGTTTTTAAATGCTATTGAACCTAAACCACTGCAGGTCTTTAATATCATTTTTATAACTCTATGTGTTCTCAAAACTGCCCTAAGTTAAAAAATAAATAAATACAAAAGGTGTTATACATTATGATTGGCCACTTGGTCACAAAACTGTACAGGGTCTATACAAAAATGAACACAAAACATGTTCAAAAATGATTGCTTCTAATCAGTTTTCAGTCATCTTCATCCATTTCTGTTTTAGGCTATGCCTTCAGCTGCTTATAAAGACTTGATACTGGCTGGAATATACTTCAGTGGTTACTTAACATCATCTTTTCTCTTCTTGTTTATGAGAACTTGCCAGTGATAAGCTTCTCTTTCAGATAGGCCAATGTTCTTGTTGAGAAAATATGTCCTGAACATCGGGTCCTCAAATAAACGGATTATCGACCAATTTCCTTTTCTTTTCCGAGTTGTACACGTAGTACAGGAAGTTTTCTAGTGCGTCTTCCAATTGGTTCAGCTGAGATGACGACCTCTTTTTTTATTTTAAGAGATCCACCACGTTTTAAAATTCAATATTTCGTTTGTTTTTGCTGCATAAACTTCAGTGCGACCGAGGTGGCTGTGTTCTGTGGTAAGCGACTGATCTGAAAGAAGTACTCAGTCACACATTCGTAACTTCATCTTCACGACATCTAAGTCGCGGTCAGATTGTACATAAGAGTGCTCTTCAGTGGGGAAATAGTTACACATTTTGTCAGGTCTGGCACTGTCTGTTAACAACAATAAAATTCTTATAACGTATGATCACGGTTTTGGCCTTTGCATGCGTCGTTGACCAAGTGGAGTTCTCTTTTTGGGGCAAAGTCTTCAGTGGAACGGTACAGCAAGAGCTTTCTTACTTTTGCAGTCACGACAACAATAAAACCTGCCTCCATATGTTTTCATGTAGTGCGTACTTTTTCTGCATCATTATTTAAAACTTCAAACTCTGAGCTGCCCATCTTAATTTTATAAGTGGAATAGTGAATCTTCAGCGAAATTCCTCGCCTCCCATAAGTTTATATCTAAAACGTGACACGTCTCGCAATTGTACACTATTAGAAACAATTGCAGCTTTAAATCTGCTCTTTTGCAACCAACAAGACCATAATGGTCTCCCATTTCAGTTCCAATTGATGACTCTGTGTCTGAAGAAACCGAAACTAACATGTTATGTTCTTGAGGAGTTGTATCCTATTAGGGATAAGTGATTCAACTGAATTTCAGATGTTGTCAGCATACAACAATGACTCATCAGGCAGTGACTGGAGCCCCATCAAACTGTTCGATGACGATACTCTTCTCTGCTGTAAAATATCGTTGTAGGCCGATGGTAAGTAATTGCAGACTGACTTAGACGAAATGTCAACTTGGTGTAATGAACGGCAGTGCTCTTTGAATGTGTATAAATGCAAGATAATGCCTACAACTGAGAGAAACAATGTTCGTTCCAAAAGTACAAGATCACAAGACTAGTGCGAGCACGTGCGATATTTAGGCGAGACTGGTATGGGGTACGAAATGGGCGGGCACGTCATATCAGCGTTAGATTCAAATGGCTCTAAGCACTATGGGACGTAACATCTGATGCCATCAGTCCCCCAGACTTAGAACTACTTAAACCTAACTAACCTAAGGACATCACACACATCCATGCCAGAGGCAGGATTCGAACCTGCGACCTTAGCAGCAGAGCGGTTCCGGACTAAAGCGCCTAGAACCGCTCGGGCACAGCGGCCTTCTATCAGCGATAGGGACGTAGACTGGAGGGGTTGGGTAAATTTGTCGGGTTGTTGTGCAAGTACGGTACGTCTGCAAAGGACGTCGGGCACAAGTCACTAGTGGGAGCAGTTCTGGAGTAGCGCTGCTACGTTTGCACTCCTTATCGAGTAGGCCTGACGGCTGACATCAGACGAGATTAGAGATGCGCACTTAGGACCGTAACAGGTCGGTATAACCGATACGAAAGTGTAACACGGGTGCGCGCGGAACTCAAGTGGCGGCATTTAGAAGAAGAGCGACGCATTGTTGTGAAACCTCGGTTAAATTTAGGGGACTTGTACTGGAGGCAGATGCGTGGCGATTCTTTTGGCAGCCTCGCGTGTCTCTGTTACTGATCAGCCGGCCGCGGTGGTCGTGCGGTTCTAGCGCTGCAGTCCGGAACCGCGGGACTGCTACGGTCGCGGGTTCGAATCCTGCCCCGGGCATGGATGTGTGTGATGTCCTTAGGTTAGTTAGGTTTAAGTAGTTCTAAGATCTAGGGGACTGATGACTTAGATGTTAAGTCCCATAGTGCTCAGAGCCATTTGAACCATTTTTTTGTTACTGATCCATAGAGTTAAGCAAAGGTAGACTGAGTGCATACAGGACACGTCCACCTCCGTCCTCGGCTTATGCTTCAGAAATGAAATGTTGATGTCGGTGACCGATTTATTGCTCTGGGAAAAAACAAGATTAAAATATTAGATCCAAAAAATTGAAGTGAATTGAGAAAATTTTAGAACACGTTCAGAGTGAATACAGTTTATATTAGAAAGTAATTGAAACACGTGAAATAGTTAGAAAACTGAATATTATACGCCTAAAAATTCTGAAAGTAGTGCCATTGCATTGGACTGTGAAAGTATAGGTCATTGCAGAACGTAGTCTCAGTGATATAGCCACAGGAACTGGTGCACCTCCCTAATACCGTGTGGGGCCCCCGCGAGCACACAGAAGTGCCGCAGAATGGCGTGGCATGGTCTCTGAAGTCGTACTGGAGGGAACTGACACCATGAATCCTGCAGGACTGTCCACAAATTCGTAAGAGTACTAGAGAGCGGAGATCTCTTCGGAACAGCACGTTGCAAGCCATCCCAGACATGCTCAATAGTGTTCATGTCTGGGGAATTTGGTGACCAGCGGAAGTGTATAAACTGAGAAGAGTGTTCCTGGAGCCACTCTGCAGCAGTTCTGGACGTGTGGGGTGTCGCATTGTACTGCTGGAATTGCCCAAGTCCATCGGAATGGACAATGCACATGAATGGATGCAGGTGATCAGACAGGATGTTTGCGTACGTGTCACCTGTCAGAGTCGTATCTGGACGTATCAGAGGTCCCATATCACTCCAAATGCACACGTCCCACACCATTACAGAGCCTCCACCAGCTTGAATAGTCCCCTGCTGACACGTACATCCATCCACTCGATAAAATTTGAAACAAGACGCGTCAGACCAGGCAACATGTTTCGAGCCATCAACAGTCCAATTTTGGCGTTGACAGGATCAGGCGAGGCGTAAAGCTTTGTATCGTGCAGTCATCAATGGTACAAGAGTGGGCCTTCGGCTCTGAAAGCCCTTATCGATGATGTGCCGTTCAATGGTTCGCGCGCTACCTCTTGTTGATGGCCCAGCAATTTGCGGAAGGGTTGCACTTCTGTCACGTTGAAGGATTCTCTTCAGTAGTCGTTGGTCACATTCTTGCAAAATCTTTTTCTGGCCGCAGCGATGTCGGAGATTTGATGTTTTACCGGATTCCTGATTTTCGTCATACACTGGAGAAATGATCATTCGGGGAAATCCTCACTTCATCGCTATCTCGGAGATGCTGTGTCCCGTCGGCCGTACACAGACTTAACATCACGTTCAAACTCACGTCTTGGTAACCTGCCACTGTATCAGCAGTTACCGATCTAACAACTGCGCCAGACATTTATTGTCTTATATAGGCGTTGCCGACCGCAGCGCCGTATTCTGTCTCGTTACATATCTCTGTGTTTGAACACGCATGCCTATACCAGTTTTTTTATGTATGTATCCTTCCGTCGGACATGGACGTTAAGCTCGACAGCCCCATTGGTGCTGTTTCATCATTCGTAACAAAACAAACACAACACTACACTGTACAAACACTCGTCAGTCGTCCACATCACACAGATACGCACTTGACACTTCGTAACAGATTCGAGGAATAGAATGGGAAACCACACGCACTGGCACCTTGCCTAACACGTCGCTAGAGTGTTCCCACATCTGCACCTTTGCGCTCATTCCCAGAGTATGAGACTATTTTGACTTTGTGGACATAAATAGCGTATTATATCATATTCTAAACACATTCTAGATCAAAATTACTAAAAGCAAACATAAATTATCTTATTTCTTTATTTATGACACCGCCACAAACAGCACTTTTTAATCAGATGCTCCCGCCTTTTGGAACATCGAGAAACGAAAGCAACAGAAGCACTAGAACCTCATAAATATGCTAAAATAGGTATCGTTTATTCGCCGACCGGGAGAAAAATAAAATTTCAATGTATCGTACTTGCTACGTAAGGACTACGGAGGATGTACGCGTTAATTTTATTCGTCGCTCGATGTGCAGACGCGTAGGGCAGAAGGACGCTCACGTTAATGGCATATCGCGGCCTCTCCGACGCGCTCGCCTAGTATATGGACTGTTTCAGAAGGAACAGCAAAAATTTTAGGGGGCGTTAATGTAGTCCAACGCGAATAAAACACTCCAACATTGGATATATGTATGCAGCTCTTAGAAAGTAACACAAAGTCAAAGGAGATGTCAAACAAAGGCAAATGATTAAGTTCAAAGTTGAATCGCGTAAATTTCGTCTCCGACTTCGATGCGCTCTTGGCAACACCATGAGTATCTGTCCTGAGGTCGTGTGTGTGTGTTGTCTAATGAGAGAAAATTATTGGTAATCCAAACAATTTGTTCATCAGTTACGTCCACTTTTTCGTCATAAACTTCGCTTATCAGTCTGTCCCAGAGGCAAAAATCTAATGTCCTGGAGACCTTGGTGGGCAAGAAACGTGACCATTAGTCCGAAATCACTTCCGGCAAGTATTTGGTTCAGATGATATGTGAACCGACGTGTTGAATTTGCTGCGGTCCATCAGGAGCGTTCACGTTCTGTTGGCAAATGAACCTCTCTACGAGCTTGTGGAATATCGTCTCAGTTATGTGACTGGATTTGTGACTTGCTGTCAGAGAGGTCACAGTTCGTAGTAGTTGACGGAAAGTCATGGAGTAAAACAGAAGTGATTTCTCGTATTCTCCAAGGTAGTATTATAGGCCGTTTGCTGTCCCTTATCTATATAAACGATTTCGGAAACCATCTGACCAGCCGTCTTCAGTTGTTTGCAGATGATGCTGTCGTTATCGACTAATAAAGTCGATGAAAACAAACTGCAAAACAATTTGGAAAAGATATCTGAGTCGTGCGAAAAGTGGCAGTTGACCCTAAATAACGAAAAGTGTGAGGCCATCCACTTGAGTGCTAAAAGCAACTCATTAAACTCCGGTTACACGATAAATCAGTCTAATCTAAAAGCCGTAAATTTAACTCAATACCTAGGCATTACAATTACGAACAACTTAAATTGGAAGGAACACACAGAAAATGTTGTGGGGTAGGCTAACCAAAGACTGCGTTTTATTGGCACGACACTTTGAAAATGTAACAGACCTACTAAGGAGACTGCCTTCACTACGCTTGTCCGTTCTCTTTTACAACACTGCTGCGCGGTGTGGGATCCTTACCAGAGAGAACTGATGGAGTACATCGAAGAAGGTAAAAAAAAAGCAACTCATTTTGTATTATCGCGAAATATGGGAGAGAGTGTCACTGAAATATACAGGATTTGGGCTGGACATCCGTAAAAGAAAGGCGTTTTTCGTTACGACGGAATTTTCTCACGAAATTCCAATCACCAGCTTTCTCCTTCGAATGCGAAAATATTTTGTTGACACAGACCTACATAGGGAGGATCACCACGATAAAACAAGGGAAATCAGAGCTGGTACGGAATAAACCATTTTTTAAAAATACTACCCTACGGATCAACCTACTGAAACTCTGTCATCAAAGACGTCGCAGAGGTCAGAATCTGCAACGAAATTTAACCAGGTCGTGTGCTGCAGTGCTACAAGGGCACGGCGCCTGCTCGTCAACACACATTCGTGCAAACTCATGGTCTATGCGGAGCTTGGTGAGATATGAAACTGATAGATGTGGGTACTCCAGATGGCTGAGCGTCCGGAAAAAATAGCATTTCTTGCGCGGGTCTAGCGCAGCATGAACCATTTACGGTACTGTAGACTCCAGGCGGCGGTCGGCGCTGCAGAAGCAATACGGACGGTAATCCGAAGGTCGTGCGGTCGAGTCACTATGTGCAAACTATTTTTCTGTTTCTTTTATTTTCAATTTTTACGTTACTTACACGGCAGACAAAACAAAATAATACTCAAATTATAGTTTTTATTAACATTTGCTTAAAAGACTTGAGAATGAAAGGCAGAAGAAAGTGTTAGATTGCAAAAAAAAAAAAAAAAAAAAAAAAAAAAATCCCAGGATGGGATTTGTGGCGTACACGAGAACTTTGTATATAAAATTGGGTACTTTTTTTACTTTACAGTTTTCTCGGTATCTTGACCGCATTATATGATGATGGTTTGCGGGGGACTCAACTGCGCGGTTATCAGCGTCCGTACAAATTCTCAACCTTTGCTCAGTCCAATTTCGCCACTGTGATGAGTGATGACAGATCAAACACCCAGTCATCTCGAAGCAGGTGAAAAACCCAAGACCCCGCCGGGAATCGAACCCGGGACCCCCTGCTCTTGAGCCAAGTTCGCGACCGCGAGACCACAAATTGCAGACGCCCATCCGCATTATAAACGCCGCACTTTTAAAATTACGCGGCTGTTTAAAAGTTTCTACAGGAAAGCAATATTCTTACTGTGTTCTCAGTATATTATTGAAATATTACCGGATAGGAGCTAGCAAACTAGTGATGTCCGTAGCTACTGCTAGCGCTATTCCCGAAGGCATTTTTTTACCTGCACCGGGAACCTATTGTTCGCGTGCAGCTGCCGACAGTTGCTCGAAGGTCGAAATGAAACTAACGGAATAGGAAGAACTGCTGCGCCAGACAATGCCTCGAATCACACATACCACAGTTGGCTCGTTGTTCGCTCGATCAGTGACAAACAAGCTACTTTCTGTACACGCTTGGCCATCTAGAGTTCACTCTTCTGTCGCTTATACCATAAATTTGGAAAAAATCGTTCATGACGAGGGAGTTCGGTCTCCTTCTTAGTGATTGATATTAGCAGGCTGTCGAAGTTTTCAGAGACTACAGAGATGGTTCAAATGGCTCTGAGCACTATGGGACTTAACATCTGAGGTCATCAGTCCCCTAGACTTAGAACTATTGAAACCTAACTAACCTAAGGGCATCACACACATCCACTCCCGAGGCAGGATTCGAATCTGCGACCATAGCAGCAGCGCGGTTCCGGACTGAAGCGCCTAGAACCACTCGGCCACCGCGGACGGCGTCACTACAGAGAAACTAGCCGCATTAGTTAAGCGTGAAAACTGCCACTAGCGTGAGGAACATCAAGCCTTCGTGACGACAGTCAGTGATTCATGATAAAAAAAAAAAGGTGCCGGTTGTCGTCGAGAGGTCGAGATTTTATTCTTATTTGACGAATAAAACTAACGAGAATATTGAATACATCCAATTTGCTTATTTGAGCTCGATAATTACATAGGACATTTTTACCATATTTTAAGAATGATGGAAATCTTGTACAATAACATTGTGGTAAAACAGGCTCCTACATAACTCAATATGGAGATAATACTTAATTTATTTAAAAAGATAATGAAGTTGCATGTGGTCCTAAGGCGCAATAAAATGTAATAAACATGTTATGAGCTCTTTTCAAGACAAGTTAAACACAGAAACCTAGCAGTGAGTAACTACTCAATTCGTAGCTAAGAAATAATAAGTGGAAATGTGTTTCCGACTATATTCGGCGTTATTTACAGCTCCCTAGTATAACAGTATGACAACGAGAATGTAAATACCATTGCGACATAGAGCGATTGTTGCAGTTTCTTAGTTCTCATTTGACCTGGCTGTCTCCTTTGAGATGTATCGTTCCTGAAACTTCCTGGCAGATTAAAACTGTGTGTCCGACCGAGACTCGAACTCGGGACCTTTGCCTTTCGCGGGCAAGTGCTCTACCATCTGAGCTACCGAAGAACGACTCAGGGCCGGTATTCACAGCTTTACTTCTGCCAGTATCCGGCTCAGATGGAAGAGTACTTGCCCGCGAAAGGCAAAGTCCCGAGTTCGAGTCTCGGTCGGGCACACAGTTTTAATCTGCCAGGAAGTTTCATATAGGTGTTCATTCTTTCCGCGCGGTATACGAGATTGGAATACTAAAGAATTGTAAAGGTGGTTGGATGAACCCTCTGCCAGGCACTTAAATGTGATTTGCAGAGTATCCATGTAGATGTAGATGTTCCGGTAATGCTGGAAGTTCGTTTTCAAGAAAGTCTAGGTGACGGGGCTCTGTACGATGACGAGGTAATACAAAACGCCCGAGCAACTTATTGTCGTAACACAACACACATTTGCAGAGATACGTTTTTGAAAATGTTCTACGCAAAGGCGTGTTGGTTTCCGCCGGACCACCGACGTAGGTCACGAATACTGCTGACACCTACGCGAGTGAAACTGGCTTCGTCAGCGGACAGTGTTAATGCCATTACCGGGCGACTGCGCAATTAGCGAACGGCAAAAATCCGACCATGCACCTTCATCTGCTCCTCCGAGGTGTTGAGTCTGCTGGAAATGATAAGCATAGAGGCAGTGCATATGTAATGTCTAACAAATTCTCCAATAGAAATTTTGTGTGTGCTTGTTGAAGAAATACGGTATACCAACTCAATAATGTGTCCTTCCGCACCCTCACTCTCATCCTTTGCACGTCCAGATGACATTTGAATGTCGGGCATTGCAGTTTAGTGAAACTCCGAATAATTGCTCCAGAATCTGAAATTCTGCGGCTAGGAAATCGTCTGTCTTATTGCCTAGTAGCAGCAGCAGAGTTTCAATTGCAAAACCTGTACACAAACAACACATAGCCGTATGCAGCATTTGTGAATCTACATCTAGTGCATCTACATGACTGCTGCGGAATTCTCGAACCACCTTCGAGATATTTCTATACCGTTTGTGATGCCATGACTAATAACGAGATATAATGTTTTCCCTTTCTTTTACTGTCTTGTACTTCATAGATATATTTCTCATGACTTAGATACATTTTTCATTTGATTATACTGCGTGAGTCACTAACGATTGCCACTAAGAATAACACCGAAAGTGTGATAGGAGCTGAAAAGTTTGTGGGACAAAAGTTGCATGGGACAGCAGGGGCCGTAATATGACGTTGATTTTTTGTTGCTAGGTGGGATCGCTTCAGAGATATGAAGGTCAACTCTTTTTTTTATGGGATGCTGTAGTTTGGTACTTATTTTCTGATAGCGCCTATCGAGATGAATAATCCAATGATGTGTAACAGTAAGGTCTTTGAAAGTCAACGAAGGTCAAAAAGGTGGCATGAGCGTCCATTTACAGAAGGTGTTCGAAGTGATGACCATTGGTATCAATGCAGTGCTGCAATCTTCTTATCGTGGACTGAGTGATATTCCTTTTCACATCGGCAATTATCGAAGCACATGTTCTGACAATTCTCTCTCGCATATCTTCAGTTGTAGTTGGAACGTCTTTATAAACTATGTCTTTCACGAATCCCCACAAGAAATAATCCAGGGGCGCCAAGTCTGGCGAACGAGCCGGCCACGACACATGTCTTCCGAGTCCAATTAAATGATTTGGGAATTTTCTCTGCAACTCATTTCTAGCCATCAGCGAAAAATGTGCCTGACACCCACCGTGTTGGCATCGCATTTTGTTCCTTGTTCCTAAAGATATTTCTTCCAATAACCGACCTAATGTTTCTTGTAGGAATGTGGTATACTTCCTACCATTAAGATTTCCTTCTATGAAATAGGGGCCTACAATTCTGTTCTCCAGAATCCCATACCATACATTCACCGAGCACGGTTGTTGGTGTGCAACTTGCCGCAGCCAACATGGATTTTCTGTTGCCCAATAATGGATGTTATGCAAAGTAACACTTCCATGGTTCGTGAATGTAGCCTAGCCAGTAAATAAAATCAAATTAATAAATGTGTCATCTCTCCGAATCTGAAGCTGAGGCCACCGCCAGAATTCAATGCGACGCATACTATCCGTACCAGTTAATTCTTGGTGGAGACTGATATGGTATGGATGACATTTATGGCGATGCAGAACACGAACAACACTACTCTGGCTCATGTCAGATTCCCTTGCGATTTTATGCGAACTGACACAAGGATCTCGAACCAGAGAGGCAAGAGTACCAATTTCCGTTTCCCCGTTAGTAACTTTCCTCTGCCGGATATGTTTGCGCTGCGTTAAAGATGCAGTTGTTCTCAACTTGTCATACACATATTGAAATGTACGACGTGTAGGGTGAGTACGTTGAGGATATCTTTCAGGGTGCAAGTCTCTAGCTCTCACTGAATTTCGTTGGCAATCTCCGTAAATGAGAAGCATATCCATCATTTTGATTTGCAGCTCCTTGTGTTGGCAGTGTTTGCAGTTAAAATTGTTCGATGTGAGGTCCGCCAGTTATGAAAAACAACGTTTCTTCTCAGTACCCAAACATGTTTCGGCACCACAGTGTGATTGTGTTTTGGTGAGGTGAAAAGTGTTTTACTGCGTTATTTGTGGAAGATACTTGTTGTAGTTACGTGTGCATCACAACACGTCAGCATGATGCGGAGAATGGAAGTGCTTGCCACACGAAAACATGATAAGCTACCTGTAATAATTAACACACAAGTGATCCAGACAATTCATGCACACCAAATGTAAAGAATAAATAAAAACGCTGATGGCACAGTGGTGCCGAAACATGTTTAGGTACTGAGAAAAAACGGTGTTTTGCATAACTGGCGGACCTCACATCCAACAATGAGAAGCACATCGACTTCTTCTTCGAAGCCGTACACCATTCACATTCGCTTGATTCGACGATACTAGTCATACAGTTCCTATTAGGGTTGTGTTGCGAAACTGTCGAATGGTGTTTACATGTCAATGGCAGGTTCGATGGATACGCCGTATTCTGCGAATATTTACTACATGCACGATATAGAAGAGAGAGTTGTCAGAGCATGTGCTTCGATAAGTGCCGAAGTGATAAAGAATACCACTCAATCCATGATAAGAATATTTCAGCACTGCATTGATACCAGTGGTCATCACTTCGAACACCTTATGTAAATGGACGTTCATGCCCCCTTTTTTTAGCTTCGTTGACCTTCAAAGACCTAAATGTTACACATTATTGGATTAGTCTCTGTAGCCGCTATCAGAAAATTAGTACCAGACTATAGCATCCCATTAAAAAAAAACAAAGTTGGCCTTCACATCTCTGACGAGACCCCACCTAGCAACAAAAAACCAACGTCATATTATGACCCCCGATGCTCCCTGCAACTTTTCTCCCACAAACTTCTCAGCTAATATCATACTTTCGGAGTTATCCTATGTGGAAATAGTTAGTGACTCACCCTGTATAGTGTAGAACGTGAAGTGTGACTAAGTTTACTTTGCTGTTTTCTGTACGAGTTCCTTATGTAAGGACTTAGATTTTTTCTGATGAGCTTTCAAATAGAGTTTTAAATGTATTGTGTGTAACGGAATGCAGTAGGCGGAAGTGTTGTAAGAACTGTGGAACGAGAGACAGTCGCGATGGCATGTGAGCGTGGCTGTACGAGAACATGTAGTGTGTACTAATGGTGTGCGTTTAACCCGATATTAATATCGGAATTTCGTGCGTTAGACACGGTTTGAAATGTGACTTTATGATCGGCAATCTAAACGAACGTTGTATTACGCGAACGCTATTTGACAGTGACAATGCAGTCGTGAACAGACAGTATTGTCATCGGTTTTAGAATTGAGCTGCATTACGTAAACTGTGAATTTAATATTGCTCATTTTTCTTGACAACGAAATATGACGTATGCTAAAACACTAACCGTCAATGTGGCAACTGTGAACTGTGTTGCTGCGTAAGTGGCGTGTCTTCGTGGGAACAATGTTATCGTGAACCATGAATATTAACAGCAGATGGATTGTCTAACTTCGTAATTGGCAAATTATAGAAAATGAAATGTAAATTTAAACACAATGTATGGACTGTGTCAAACTATCGTGTATGAAGGCTGCAGCCGAACTAATACGACCATAGTGATGCATAAACAGATACTTTGTTCCGGTCTACGACAAATGGATTCTACGCAACTTATTACCACCGCCAGACGAAACAAGATGCAAGAAAAGGGGATATATTAATGCCAAGGACACGAATGGATGAACTTGTAGGATTTATATCAGTAAATTCAAACTGCTTCAACCGCTGTCGTCACATCACGCCGACCGACAACAGATAACAATCTGAACAATTCCTCTCTTCGAGAAACTCACAATAATTATAACCAATGTAATTTATTTTTGCTTTGTAATAGATTATCACTTAATGTCTTTCTCCGCAAGTGAAAGTAGTGTATTATAATGTTCACCTTCAGTGATTGTTGACCCCACCACTGATAGTAGTTATTGCCATCATTTATTTGTTTTTGCTTTTCAGTGTATTTGTACTAGTCGTTGCATGCGT
The DNA here is from genome assembly GCF_023897955.1 of Schistocerca gregaria. NCBI lineage: Eukaryota > Metazoa > Arthropoda > Insecta > Orthoptera > Acrididae > Schistocerca > Schistocerca gregaria. The sequence goes on from NC_064925.1 coordinate 44,954,551, forward strand.
TGTGTGTGTCTTTTGGAAGGATGTGCTTCGCCGAGTGTACACAGTAGTTTAGGTATGTTCAAATGGCTCTAAGCGCTATTGGACTTAATATCTAAGGTCATCAGTCCCCTAGGCTTCGAACTACTTAAACCTAACTAATCTAAAGACATCACACACATCCATGCCCGAGGCAGGATTCGAACCTGCGAACCTGCAGCCGCGTGGTTCCGGACTGAAGCGCCTAGAACCGCTCGACCACAGCGGCCGCCTGTTTAGGCAGGAGATGTTGAGGTATCTGCTATTGAAGTTATTTACTCCGACCAATTACAAAGAAGTAGCTTATTCGCCATTGGCTCAAGTTAACGTATTAGATGGAGCTTTGACTCTTAACAGCTGTCAAAGTACGCGATATTTGTTTACATGCCACATACGTCATATTTCCATTCATTCATGTTTAGACGCAAGTTTATCTGGTAAGAGCAAAATTACAGTGTGCTGTGTCCTTATTTATCAAATTAACTTCGGGTGTTTTACTATTTTCACTATCACAGGATTTTATTATCAGACTTTTAACAGGATTGGGAAACTTGTCATACAGAGGCTTGCTTTTGAAGTTTCCCAAATTAAAACGGGTACTTGGGGCTTATACAATATTAATTTACTTCGTGCAGTTTTTCTTTAAACATTTTCTGATTACAAATTCAGGTCATAGTAAATCTCCAGGAACCGTTTTCTTCACACGTTCCACTCTTGTTCAAAGCGCGGAAAAAATGAACACTTGAATCTTTCCGTACGAGATTAGATTTCTCTTATTTTATTCGATTATCATTTCTTCCTATGTAGCTGGGCAGCAAAGAAACATTTTCGCATTCGGAGGAGGAAGTTTGCGATTGAAATTTCGCGAAACATCTCGCTACATAGAAAAATGCCTTTGTTTTAATGCTTGCCACCCCGGCTCGCGTATCATATCAGTGACACTCTCTCCCCTATTTCGCTATAATACAAACCGAGTTGCCTTTCTTCGGACTTTTTCGATGTCCTCCGTCAGTCCTATCTGATACGGATGCCACACCGCGCAGAGGAAGGATAAGCGTAGTGTAGTCTTTAGTAGACCTGTTGCATCTCCCAGATGTAGTAATAAAACGCAGTCTTTAGTTCGCCTTCCCTACCACATTGTTTATATGTGTTGTTGCTGTGGTCTTCAGTCCAAATACTGGTCTGATGCAGCTCTCCATGCTACTCTCTTCTGTACAAACCTCTTCATCTCGGAGTAAGTACAACATATATCCCTCTGAATCTGCTTACTGTACTCATCTCTTGGTCTCTATGATTTTTACCGCACCACGCTTCCCTCAAGTACTAAATTGGCGATGCCTTGATGCTTCAGAATGTGTCCTACCGACCGCTTCTTCTAGTCAGGTTGAACCACAAATTTCTCTTCTCTCCTATTGATTACCTTCTCAGTAGTGGTCTACACATCTAATCTTAAGCATTCTTCTGTAGCACCACATTTCAAAAGCTTCTAGTCTCCTCTTGTCTAAAGCGTTTATGGTCCGTGTTTCACTTCCATATATGGCTACACTCCATACAAACACTTTCAAAAAGGACTTCTTGTCATCTCAAACTATACTCGATGTTAATAAATTTCCCTTCTTCAGAAACGCTTTTCTTGCCATTGCCAGTCTACATTTTATATCCTTCCTAGTTCAACCATACTCTGTTACTTTGCTTCCCAAATTGCAGAACTCATCTACTAGTCCGAATGTCTTATTTCCTAATCTAATTTACTCAGCATCACCTGATTTGATTGGAATACATTCGTTTATACCCGTTTTGCTTTTGTTGATGTTTGTTCTCCTTTTAAAGACACTGTCCATTCCATTCAGCTGCCCTTCCAAGTCCTTTGCTGTGTCTGACAGAATTACAATGTCATCGGCGAACCTCAAAGTTTTTATTTCTTCTCCCTGTACTTTAATTCGTACTCCAAATTTTTCTTTTGTACCCTTTACTGCTTGCTCAGTATACAGGTTGAATAACATTGGGGATGGGCCACTACCCTGTCACAATCCATTCTCAACTACTGCTTCCCTTTCGTGCCTTTGACTCTTATAACTGCCATCTGGCTTCTGTACAAATTGTAAATAGCCTTTAGCTCCCTGTATTTTATCCCTGCCACCTTTAGAATTTGAAAAAGATTATCCCAGTCAACATTGTCAAAATCTTTCTCTACTTCTACAAAAGCTAGAAACGTAGGTTTGTCTTTTCTTAACCTATCTTCTATGTGAAGTCTTAGGGTCAGTATCGCCTCGCCTGTTCCTACATTTCTACAGAATCCAAACTGATCTTCCCGGAGGTAGGCTTCTACCAGTTATTCCTTTCGCCTGTAAAGAATTCGTGTTAGTATTTTGCAACCGTGACTCATTAAACTAATAGTTCGGTAATTTTCACACCTATCAGCATCTGCTTCGTTTGGAGTTGGGATTATTATATTCTTCTTGAAGTCTAGGGGGGATTTCACTTGTCTCATACATCTGTCTCATACTTTCTGTATGATGGTTTTAATTTATTTGTAAGTGTAGTTGTATTTAGTTGAATTGACAGCCTTCAAATTTGTGATATTTATCGTGTAACCGAAATTTAATGAGCTTCCTTTGGTAATCATGTCAATGAGCTCACATTTTTCATTATTTAGCTTCAATTGGCAGTTTCCATCTTGCAGGTATTTTATCTAAATCATTTCGCAGTTGGTGGGATTGAGTTGTTTGGGGGAAGAGACCAAACAGTGAGGTCATCGGTCTCATCTGATTAGGGAAGGATGGGGAAGGAAGCCGGCCGTGCCCTTTCAAAGGAACCATCCCGGCATTTGCCTGGAGCGATTTAGGGAAATCACCTAAAACCTAAATCAGGATGGCCGGACGCGGGACTGAACCGTCGTCCTTCCGAATGCGAGTCCAGTGTGTTCGCAGTTGATTTTGGTCTTCTGGTGACTGTCCCAGGCGGTAAACGGCGGCAAGAACTGCAAACAATCTAAGAAGACTGCTTAAACTACACCAATGATTCCCAAGCTTTTTGAGGCCATTACCTCTGAGTGCAATCAGACATTAGCTAGTACCCCAGCCCCCCCCCCCCCCCCCCATTCTCCCTGCCATCCGTTGCATCCGCTCCCCCACATTATAACCTATCTTAGCACCTAACTAAACTGTAGAATGAAAGAATATTATTGGAACACATTAACTTTTAAAATGATGAAAGATGAATGATAGTTTGTGTGTGTAAAAGTGCTAACCATAACCTTTCTCAGAAAACAATGCTAACTATCCACACTGAGGGTACACACTTGTTACAAAACATGCTTCCCCTGTAGCATTCCTCTCCTTTGCAGTACTTTCTTTACATGCAGGCTGCAACACCATTTAAAATCAAACAAGTTCAGATGTGTACACTATACTTACTGTTGATAAATCACCCCATTGCTGCACTCCTTACTTCTGACTTGGCAGAAATAAAACGACTTCAGGCTGCTAATGCTTTGTGTCTTACCGCTCTAATAATAATAATAATAATAATAATAAAACTGTGTACAGCTCTCTAGTATCCCTTATCTGGTTACTGTGTCGTGCTATCAATTAATTCATTTATATGTTTCGAAGGGAGTAATGAAGCATTTTCTGGACTATTGCAGGTACTATCTACAACCTGCAGAAGACATTTCCTTGAGATATATAGAATTTGTTATGTACGTGTGTCACTGTTATCATCAGCGATGTACTAGACAAGACACAACATATGTGTGTAGTGGGCGGACAATGTGAGGAACCTGTAACCTCCATCGCATTAAAGCTACTAACTAAGAAAAAATAATTATAACTTACCTAATCAATATTATACCCTTACAAAATTGTGATAATAGTGGTGATCTTTTGAAAATAATTTAATTTATTGACTGAAACAAAATCGAACAGTTTAGCTTTTCCCTTCAGAAAATTTCATTTTACCCCTCAGGGGATAATTACCCTCAGGTTGAGAACCACTGAACTACACAGTAAGACTGGACAACAAATCGACATCACAGTTGAAATATTCAGTTAGCTAAACTCAATCAGAACTTCACAACTTGAACCTCAAAACAAACATGTGAGCCAATAAAATAAACCCGTATCAACTGGAGCACCCAGACGTGAAATGAAATAGTTTTTTCGTGACCATCTGTACCTTTGTAGCGAATTAGAACTGCAAAGAGTGTGGAATGTTCTATAGGGTGTAGAAAAATTTCCGCTACCGGTCACACTAAAAAATTATCTATTCATCACACGACCGGTTTCGGGCTTGTGTCCATCCTCAGGCGTTTATACATCCATGTACGTGTTTATATTGCTGGAGAACACTGTTTAAATGCAAAGAAAATTATTTGCTGGTGACTAAACAGATACAAGAAGTGGAAACAATTGCAAGTGGTAAGGCAGCTTTTGTCGAAAATATGTCTGTACCTACATAAAGATGAAGCATCCTTATTCAATTATGCTGCGGTGACAGTTTTTCGCTTAGTTGCAGATTTGATATCATTTTCAAGTCTATGTTTCAGTTGTTTAGAATTTAGCTGCATATTTCACTACTGTGTCATGCACTAGAGATATACATTGCGTTTACATACAAACATATAGGATACGGCCAAAGAACTTAGACATAGAAGGTGCAAAGATGTTGCCTACATGTTTGATGACGATGATGATGATGATGATGATACTTGTTTGAGGGGCGCTCAACTGGGGAGTCATCAGCGCCCATACAAAGTCACAATTTTTACACAGTCCAATTTTTTTTATACTGTCCAATCTAGCCACTGTCATAAATGATGATGATGAAATGATGAGGACAATACAAACACCCAGTTCCCAGACGGAGAATCTCCCCAGCCTACATTTTGAATGTAAACACCGTGCATATCGCGAGTGCACGACACAGTATTGAAACATGAAGCAAAATTTTAAAAACACTGAAACATGGACGTGAAATTGATAGCAGATGTGCAACTGAGTGAAAAACTGTCACCACAGCACAATTATAATAAGGATGCTACATCTTTATGTAGGTACAGATATATTTTCGACAAATGCTACCTTGCCACTTACAAATGTTTCCACTTGTATTTGTTTAGCACGAGCAAGTAATTTTCTTTGAATTTAAACAGAGATCTCCAGCAATATACAAGGTGTTACAAAAAGGTACGGCCAAACTTTCAGGAAACATTCCTCACACACAAAGAAAGAAAATATGTTATGTGGACATGTGTCCGGAAACGCTTACTTTCCATGTTAGAGCACATTTTATTACTTCTCTTCAAATCACATTAATCATGCAATGGAAACACACAGCAACAGAACGTACCAGCGTGACTTCAAACAATTTGTTACAGAAAATGTTCAAAATGTCCTCCGTTAGCGGGGATACATGCATCCACCCTCCGTCGCACGGAATCCCTGATGCAGCCCTGGAGAATGGCGTACTCTATCACAGCCGTCCACACCACAAGCACCAAGAGTCTCTACATTTGGTACCGGGGTTGAGTAGACAAGAGCTTTCAAATGCCCCCATAAATGAAAGTCAAGAGGGTTGAGGTCAGGAGAGCGTGGAGGCCATGGAATTGGTCCGCCTCTATGAATCCATTGGTCTCCGAATCTGTTGTTGAGAAGTGTACGAATACTTCGACTGAAATGTGCAGGAGCTCCATCGCATATGAACCACATGTTGTGTCGTACTTGTAGAGGCACATGTTCTAGCAGCACAGGTAGAGTATCCCGTATGAAATCATGATAACATGCTCCACTGAGCGTAGGTGGAAGAACATGGGGCCCAATCAAGACATCCGCAACAATGCCTGCCCAAATGTTCACAGAAAATCTGTCTTCATGACGTGATTGTACAATTGCATGCGGATTCTCGTCAGCAAACACATGTTGATAGTGAAAATTTACAATTTGATCACGTTGGAATGAAGCCTCATCCGTAAAGAGAACATTTGCACTGAAATGAGGATTGACACATTGTTGGATGAACCATTCGCAGAAGTGAACCCGTGGAGGCCAACCAGCTGCTGATAGTGCCTGCACACGCTGTATATGGTACGGAAACAACTGGTTCTCCCGTAGCACTCTCCGTACAGTGACGTGGTCAACGTTACCTTGTACAGCAGCAACTTCTCTGACGCTGACATTAGGGTTATCGTCAACTGCACAAAGAATTGCCTCGTCCATTGCAGGTGTCCTCGTCGTTCTAAGTCTTCCCCAGTCGCGAGTCATAGGCTGGAATGTTCCGTGCTCCCTAAGGCGCCGATCAATTGCTTCGAACGTCTTCCTGTTGGGACACCTTCGTTCTGGAAATCTGTCTCGATACAAACGTACGGCGCCACGGGTATTGCCCCGTGCTAATCCATACATCAAATGGGCATCTGTCAACTCCGTATTTGTAACATTGCACTGAATGCAAAATCACGTTCGTGATGAACACTAACCTGTTGATGCTACGTACTGATATGCTTGATGCTAGTACTGTAGAGCAATGAGTCGCATGTCAACACAAGCACCGAAGTCAACATTACCTTCCTTCAATTGGGCCAACTGGCGGTGAATCGAGGAAGTACAGAACATACTGACGAAACTAAAATGAGCTCTAACATAGAAAATAAGCATTTCCGGACACATGTCCACATAACATCTTTCCTTTTTTTGTGTGTGAGGAGTGTTTCCAGAAAGTTTGGCAGTACCTTTTTGTAACACCCTGTAAACATGTACATGAATGTATAAACACATGAGGATGGACACCAGCCCGAAACTTGTGGTGTGACGAATAAATACTTATTTAATGTGACCGGTACCGGAAATTTTTCTACACCCTATAATGGAGCAGTGACGCAGTTCAGCAGCATCCACTATGGATAAAATTCACTGGAATGTTTTATTCGAGTAAGTCCACAATGTCACGGCGTGAAGTATTTAGCGTCGCTCGCGCGAGAGCCGGTGTACGTGGAGAGCGGCGCGGCGCGGCGCGGCGGCGCAGGTGAGCCGCTGCCGCCCACGCGCCGCCCTTGGCGGGCCGCATGCTAACGACATGTCGCGCTGCCGCGCTAACGCGCAGCTGCTCGCGTCCCAGGTCACACGCGTCGCCTCCGCTGCCTTCCTTATCTCCGGCGCTGCCGCTGCTGTCACAAACAAGCCCCCCCCCTTCCCCCGCCCCACCCCCGTGGCTGGGCTGGAACAGCTCTCCCTACGCCTCCAACGTGACCGTGACCGTCGGCTCCTGTGTGACGGTGACTTTGGGACGCAAGTCTGCGTCTTCACGTGGAACACTCGCAACTGCTCGATTCGTGCTGTTTCCCTCCTCCTCGTTTCTGGTAACGTTATATCCCGATAACCACTGGACGCTTTATGTGAAACGTCTCCTTAGAAAACTTAATGAATTACTGTGCTGATAAACCTCTTACATTACTTCCTTTTCAAACAGCTGAGCAAAACTGAACGTACTCAGACATTCACTAAAGTGACACACAATATTTTTAGCGCAACGCAATCTGACTTTCAGTAATCCCTACAAAAGAATGGCCCTGACTGAAACAATAACCTATACCTTTCATGAACCACTTACCTCACAAAAATCTTCGTTACTCAGACTACTGCAATACAGCGACCGTGAATACTGCCAGCTAAATAAAAGATTCTAAATACTGAAGTCACTAACTACTGTTAGGCATAGTCAGCAAATTTTGATAAAGAACACACAATGTATTTACCTTAACAATGTTTAAAAGATATCATATATATGTATCAGTTCATGATATCCAATAATACAAATTTTCTTTCTAATGGACACACGTCCAAATCTTCCGCTCTCAAAAATCCGCCATCTCTCTCCCCACATCCACCACTGCTGGCGGCTCACCTCCAACTGCGCAATGCTACGCGCTATTAACAGCCAACAGCCCAACACTACAACAGCAAACAACAATGCAAACCAGCCACAGACTGCACACAGCACAGCCAGTAATTTTCATGTAGAGCGCTACGTGGCGTTACCAATATAAAAACCTGAACAGCCTACTTACATATGTTACGTCTTACCAGTAACAGGCGTTTCCTCTTCTGTTCCATTCGAGCGTTGAGCGATGAAGAAATGACTTCCACATTAGGTAAAAAGACGAGGCCTAGTAGAAATCATTGGGTAACACAAGAGATACTGAATTTCACTGACGAAAGGGGAAAATATAAAATGCAGTAAATGAAGAAGGCGAAAGGGAATACAAAAGTCTAAACAATGAGATTGACAGACGTGGAAATGTCTAAGCAAGTACGCTTATAGGTCACCTGCAAGGTTTTAGAAGAACATTTCACTAGTGTGGGGATAGATACAGCCTACAGGAAAATTAAAGAGGTCTTTGGAGAAAAGAGAACCACTTATATGAATATCAAGAGCTCAGATGGGAAACCAGTCCAAAGCAAAGAAGGGAAAGCTGCAAGTTGGAAGGAGTCTATATACAGGAGATCTACATGACGGCAGTATTAAAGAAATGGAAGAGGACGTAGATGAATATAAGATGGGAGATATACTGTGAGAAGAATTTGACAAAGCTCTGAAAGATCTAAGTCGCACATAAAGGGCAATCCGTTAGAACTATTGATAGCCTTGGGAGAGCCAGCCATGACAAAACTCTTCCGTCTGGTGGGAAAGATGTATGAAACAGGCCAAATACCTTACACATCAAAAATAATATAATAATTCCAATTCCAGAATAAGCAGTTGCTGACAGGTGTGATCGTTACTGAACCATTAGTTTCATAAATCAGGTTGCGAAATGATGATTACAGAATCATGGAAAAACTGCCAAAATCCGACCTCGGGGAAGATCAGTTTGGATTTCAGAGGAATGTAGGAACACGCGAGGCAATACTGACCCTACACTGCTCACAGAGGATGGGTTAAGAAAACGAAAACCTACTTTTATAGCATTTACAGATTTGGAGAAAGTTTTTGACAGTATTGACCGCAATAGTCACTTTGAAATTGTGAGGGTAGCAGGGGTAAAATACAGAGAGCGAAAGGCTATTTACAGTTTGTACAGAAACCAGATGACACAGTCGAGGGGCATGAAAAGGAGGCAGTAGTTGAGAAGGGAGTGAGACAGAGTTGCAGTCTATCACCGATGTTATTCAATCTGTACATTGAGCAAGCAGTAAAGGAAACTTAAAGGAAATTTGGAGTAAGAATTAAAGCCCAGGGAGAAGAAATAAAAGCCTTGAGGTTTGCTGATGGCACTGTAATTGTCTCAGAGACAGCAAAGAATTGGGAGAACACTTTAATGGAATGACCAGGATCTTGAAAGGTGGATATAAGGTGAACATCAACAAAAAAATCAAGTACAATAGAAGGTAGTCGAATAAAATCAAGACACTTAAAATAGTAGATGAGTGTTGCTATTTTGGCAGCAAAATAACTAATGATTAGCGAAATAGAGAGGATATAAAATGTGCACTGGCAATGATTAGAAGAGCATTTCTGAAGAAGAGAAATTTGTTAACATAGAGTATAGATGTGAATGTCAGAAAGTCCTTTATGAAATATTTGTATGGATGTAGACATTTATGGAAGCGAAACATGAATCATAAACTGTTTAGACAAGATGAGAATAGAAATTTTCGAAATGTGGTGCTACAGAAGAATGCTGCAAATTAGATGAGTAGATCTTGTAACTAATGAGGAGGTACTGATTAGAACTGGGGAGCAAAGAAATATGTGGCACAACCTGACTAGAAGCAGGAATCGGTTGGTAGCACATATTATGAGACGGCAAGCGATCACCAATTTGTAACTGGAGGGTGGTATGGGTGGTAAAAATCATAAAGTGAGATCAAGATATGAATACAGTAGGCAGATTTAGAAAGACGTAGGGTACGTTAGACCCGTGGTCCAGGGGTCGTGAGCAACTGCGGAAAGAGAGGTGCTTGGTACAAGTCTTCCCTCGAGTGAAAAGTTTAATTTTACGACGATGTCAAACCTTATTGGCCGGCACGGAAGCTCAGCGTGTTCGGTCAGAGGGTTCCGTGCCCTCTGTAATAAAAAACTGAGTTAATCGATCAACAACGAACTTCAATAGATGTCTTATGACGTCCACCCCGAGCAGATGCAACGAACAAAACCGAACAAAAATGAGATTAAAAAAAAGAAAGGGGTAGCGTATTTGCTTCATAATCAAAACGTCTTCGGTCCCGGGTTCGATCCCCGCCACTGCCAAAATTTTGATAAATAATCAGCATTGGCGGCCGAAGACTTCCAGCATAAGAAGTCAGCCTCATTCTGCCAACGGCCTTGTCAAAGAGGGCGAAGAAGCGGATAGAGGTTCAGGGCACTCTCTTGTCCTAGGAGTGGGAAATTGCCCCTAAAGGCGGAAGAATCAGCAATGATCAACGACATGAGGATGCAGAAGGCAATGGAAACCACTGCATTAAAGACACGTAACGTGTATCCACAGGACATGTGGCCTGTAGTTGAAGAAGTGTCATGATGATCTCTCCATTCTCTCCATTGGCAAAAGATTCCGGAATAGTCCCCCATTCGGATCTCCGGGAGGGGACTGCCAAGGGGGAGGTTACCATGAGAAAAAGATTGAATAATCAACGAAAGAATAATATTCTACGAGTCGGGGCGTGGAATGTCAGAAGCTTGAACGTGGTAGGGAAACTAGAAAATATAAAAAGAGAAATGCAAAGGCTCAGTCTAGATATAGTAGGGGTCAGTGAAGTGAAGTGGAAGGAAGACAAGGATTTCTGGTCAGATGAGTATCGGGTAATATCAACAGCAGCAGAAAATGGTATAACAGGTGTAGGATTCGTTATGAATAGGAAGGTGGGGCAGAGGGTGTGTTCAGTGACCAGGTTGTTCTAATCAGATTCGACAGCAGACCATCACCGACAACGATAGTTCAGGTATACATGCCGACGTCGCAAGCTGAAGATGAACAGATAGAGAAAGTGTATGAGGATATTGAAAGGGTAATGCAGTATGTAAAGGGGGAAGAAAATCTAATAGTCATGGGCGACTGGAATGCAGTTGTAGGGGAAGGAGTAGAAGAAAAGGTTACAGGAGAATATGGGCTTGGGACAAGGAATGAAAGAGGAGAAAGGCTAATTGAGTTCTGTAACAAGTTTCAGCTAGTAATAGCAAATACCCTGTTCAAGAATCACAAGAGGAGGAGGTATACTTGGAAAAGGCCGGGAGATACGGGAAGATTTCAATTAGATTACATCATGGTCAGACAGAGATTCCGAAATCAGATACTGGATTGTAAGGCGTATCCAGGAACAGATATAGACTCGGATCACAATATAGTAGTGATGAAGAGTAGGCTGAAGTTCAAGACATTAGTCAGGAAGAATCAATACGCTAAGAAGTGGGATACGGAGGTTCTAAGGTATGACGAGATACGTTTGAAGTTGGGAAGTTGGGAAGGAAAACATAGGTACAAAGAAGGTAGCTGCGAAGAAACCATGGGTAACAGAAGAAATACTTCAGTTGATTGATGAAAGGAGGAAGTACAAACATGTTCCGGGAAAATCAGGAATACAGAAATACAAGTCGCTGAGAAATGAAATAAATAGGAAGTGCAGGGAAGCTAAGACGAAATGGCTGCAGGAAAAATGTGAAGACATCGGAAAAGATATGATTGTCGGAAGGACAGACTCAGCATACAGGAAAGTTGAAACAACCTTTGGTGGCATTAAAAGCAACGGTGGTAACATTAAGAGTGCAACGGGAATTCCACTGTTAAATGCACAGGAGAGAGCAGATAGGCGGAAAGAATACATTGAAAGCCTCTATGAGTGTGAAGATTTGTCTTATGTGATAGAAGAAGAAACAGGAGTCGTTTTAGAAGAGATAGGAGATCCAGTATTAGAATCGTAATTTAAAAGAGCTTTGGAGGACTTACGGTCAAATAAGGCAGAAGGGATAGATAACATTCCATAAAAATTTCTAAAATCATTAGGGGAAGTGACAACAAAACGACTATTCACGTTGGTGTGTAGAATATGTGAGTCTGGCGACATACCATCTGACTTTCGGAAAAGCATCATCCACACAATTCCGAAGACGGCAAGAGCTGACAAGTGCGAGAATTATCGCAGAATCAGCTTAACAGCTCATGCATCGAAGCTGCTTACAAGAATAATATACAGAAGAATGGAAAAGAAAATTGAGAATGCGCTAGGTGACGATCAGTTTGGCTTTAGGAAAAGTAAAGGCACGAGAAAGGCAATTCTGACGTTACGGCTAATAATGGAAGCAAGGCTAAAGAAAAATCAAGACACGTTCATAGGATTTGTCGACCTGGAAAAAGGGTTCGACAATATAAAATGGTGCAAGCTGTTCGAGATACTGAAAAAAGTAGGGGTAAGCTATAGGGAGAGACGGGTCATATACAATATGCACAACAACCAAGAGGGAATAATAAGAGTTGACGATCAAGAACGAAGTGCTCGTATTAAGACGGGTGTAAGACAAGGCTGTAACCTTTCACCCCTACTCTGCAATCTGTACATCGAGGAAGCAAATAAATATCTGTTACTCTCAGTTTTGACTTAGATTTCAAAATCTTTTACCATCCTACGACTGTTCGCTGTTTAGGAGAACCAAAAATGGGAAATACAGGGTGGTCCATTGATAGTGACTGGGCCGAATGTCTCACGAAATAAGCACCAAACGAAAAAAACTACAAAGAACGAAACTCGTCTAACTTGAATGGGGAAACTAGATAGCGCTATTGCTGGCCCGCAGATGGCGCTGCCATAGGTCAAACGGATATCAACTGTGTTTTTTTAAATAGGAACTCCCATTTTTATTACTTGTTCGTGTACTACGTAAAGAAATTTGAATGTTTTAGTTGGACCACTTTTTTCGCTTTGTGATAGATGGTGCTGTAACAGTCACAAACGTAGAAGTACGTGGTATCACGTAACATTCCGCTAGTGCGGACGGTATTTGCTTCGTGATACATTACCCGTGTTAAAATGGACGGTTTACCAATTGCGGAAAAGGTCGATATGGTGTTCATGTATGGCTGTTGTGATCAAAATGCCTAACGGGCGTGTGCTATGTATGCTGCTCGGTATCCTGGACGACATCATCCAAGTGTCCGGACCTTGCGCCGGATAGTTACGTTATTTAAGGAAGCAGAAAGTGTTCAGCCATATGTGAAACGTCAACCACGACCTGCAACAAATAATGATACCCAGATAGGTGTTTTAGCTGCAGTCGCGGCTAATCCGCACATCAGTAGCCGACAAATTGCGCGATAATCGGGATTCTCAAGAAGGTCGGTGTTCAGAATGCTACATCAACATCGATTGCACCCGTACCATATTTTATGCACCAGGAATTGCATGGCGACTACTTTGAACGTGGTGTACAGTTCTGCCACTGGGCACAAGAGAAATTACGGGACGATGACAGATTTTTTGCACGCTTTCTATTTAGCGACGAAGCTTCATTCACCGACAGCGGTAACGAAAACCGGCATAATATGCACTATTGGGCAAAGGAAAACCCACGATGGCTGCGACAAGTGGAACGTCAGCTACCTTGGCGGCTTAATGTACGGTGCGGAATTATGTGACGAAGGACAATTGGCCCCCATTCTATCGATGGCAATCTAAATGGTGCAATGTATGCTGATATCCTACGTAATGTTGTACCGATGTTACTACAAGATGTTTCACTGCATGACAGAATGGCGATGGATTGGTCGTCGAAGCACGTTCACCGGATCTGACGTCCCCGGATTTCTTTCTGTGGGGAAAGTTGAAGGATATTTGCTATCGTGATCCACCGACAACGCCTGACAACATGCGTCAGCGCATTGTCAATGCATGTGTGAATATTACGGAAGGCGAACTACTCGCTGTTGAGAGGAATGTCGTTGCACGTATTGTCAAATGCATTGAGGTTGACGTACATCATTTTGAGAATTTATGGCTATAATGTGGTATTTACAGGTAATCACGCTGTAACAACATGTGCTCTCAGAAATGATAAGTGCACAAAGGTACATCTATCATGGAGGTTACTATTAAAAAAAACGCACTTGATGTGCGTTTGACCTATTGCAGTGCCATCTAGCGGGCCAACCATAGCGCCATCTGGTTTCCCCCTTCAAGCTAGACGAGTTTCGTTTTTTGTAGTTTTTTCGTTTGACGCTTATTTTGTGAGATATTTGGCCCGGTCACTATCAATGGACCATCCTGTATAGCCTGTTGCATTTGTTCTCACTGTGACGGTGTTTTCATTGCACTCAGGGGCCAAATTTAACGATCCGTTACAATTCATAATAGAGGAAGAATATTGTACTCGCCCGTCTTGCGTGGTTATAGATTTGTCTATTTTCGGAGTTATTTGTTTTGATTTCCTCGTGGAGAATAACTTGGCTCTGTCTTCTTTCATGATATTACGGCTAACCGTCTTGCAGTAAAGAACAAGAAACGACTTTCAGGCATGTAAAAGATTTTACGACTCTGATGCGGATACGGCACTGAAGGATGCTGTGCCGGTACCATTTTTCTTACCGGCATAGAGTCCTGCTAACGATCCCTATACATGTTACAGATGGAGGCCACAAAAATTTAGTACAGTCTTTTTCAAACGCTGGTACCGTCAACGCAACAGGATTTCGCTTAAAAAACAGCATCACCCGTTTTATAAATACTTTCATTTTATTTTTGCTCCCATATATATTACGGGGGACGTGCAATAAGTAAAGCAACACTTTTTTTCTTAAAGCAGGAAGGTTTTATCCTATATTCCAGTAGACTACATGACTTCCTGTTCTTCTTTCTAGAAAAACCTATTTTTCAGCACAATCTCCGTTCAACGCTACGGCCTTATGCTACCTTACTGGGAGGGCCTGCATTAATAACCACCACATCGTACACTGTTGTTTCCCGCGGAGTGCATTTTTCATTGGACCAGACAGATGAAACTCGGGTTTCCATTGGCCTTCTCTCTTACAGACTTAGAATGTTCAACCAGAATCATGTCGGTATTTACACTTACACCGTAAATAATTAAACGATAGGCACCATTAATCTTCTGAAATGATACAATTCCGTTATTTTTTCTGGTTCACTGCCCCAACCGGCAGAAACGGAACTCTTAGAGGATCACTTTGCTGTGCGTCTGTTAAGACACCTTTTACTCAGGAACGGTTGGAGACATCAAGTTGAAATTTGTGTTAAATATTATCCTCTACGATTCCCTGTGCGCCTGAAACATTTACATGTACTTGGATACTCTACAAATCACATTTAAGTACCTGGCATAGGGTTCATCAAACCACCTTCACAATTCTCTATTATTCCAATCTCGTATAGCACGCGGGAAGAATGAACACCTGTATCTTTCCGTACGAGCTCTGATTTACCTTATTTTATCGTGGTGTTCGTTCCTCCCTATGTAGGTCGGTGTCAACAAAATATTTTCGCATTCGGAGGAGAAAGTTGGTGATTGGAATTTCGTGAGAAAATTCCGTCGTAACGAAAAACGCCTTTCTTTTACGGATGCCCAGCCCAAATCCTGTATATTTCAGTGACACTCTCTCCCATATTTCGCGATAATACAAAATGAGTTGCCTTTCTTTTACCTTCTTCGATGTACTCCGTCAGTTCTCTCTGGTAAGGATCCCACACCGCGCAGCAGTGTTCTAAAAGAGGACGGACAAGCGTAGTGAAGGCAGTCTCCTTAGTAGGTCTGTTACATTTTCTAAGTGTCCTGCCAATAAAACGCAGTCTTTGGTTAGCCTTCCCCCACAACATTTTCTATGTGTTCCTTCCAATTTGAGTTGTTCGTAATTGTAATACCTAGGTAATTAGTTGAATTTACGGCTTTTAGATTAGACTGATTTATCGTCTAACGGAATTTTAACGAGTTCCCTTTAGTACTCATGTGGATGATCTCATACTTTTCGTTATTTAGGGTCAATTAATACTTTTCGCACCATTCAGATATCTTTTCTAAATCTTTTTGCAATTTGTTTTGATCTTCTGATGACTTTAGTAGTCGATAAACGAGAGCGTCATCCGCAGGCAACCGAAGACGGCTGGTCAGATTGTCTCCCAAGTAGTTTATATAGATAAGGAACAGCAAAAGGCGTATAACACTACCTTCGGGAACGCCAGAAATCACTTCTGTTTTACTCGATGGCTTTCCGTTAATTACTACGAACTGTGACCTCTCTGACAGGAAATCGCAAATCCAGGCACATAACTGAGACGATATTCCATAAGGAACAATTTCACTACGAGCCGCTTGTGTGGTACAGTGTCAAAAGCCTTCCGGAAATTCAGAAATACGGAATCAATCTGTAATTCCCTATCAATCGCACTCAACACTTCATGCGAATGAAGAGCTAGTTGTGTTATACAGGAACGATGTTTTCTACATCCATGTTGACTGTGTGTCAATAGACTGTTTTCTGCGAGGTAATTCATAATGTTCGAACACAATATATGTTCTAAAATCCTGCTGCATATCGACGTTAACGATATGGACCTTTCTTGAATATTGGTGTGACCTGTGCAACTTTCCAATCTTTGGGTATAGATCTTTCGTCGAGCGAACGGTTGTATACGATTGTTAAGTATGGAGCTAATGGATTAGCATACTCCGAAAGGAATCTAACTGGTATACAGTCTGGACCAGAATACTTGCTTTTATTAAATAATTTAAGTTGCTTCACTACTCCGAGGATATTTGCTTCTACGTTACTCATGTTGGCAGCTGTTCTCGATTCGAATTCTGGAAAATTTACTTCGCCTTCTCTTGTGAAGGCATTTCGGAAGGCTGTGTTTCGTAAATCTGCTTTGGGAGCTCAGTCTTCGATAGTATCTCCATTGATATCGCGCAGAGAAGGCATTGATATTTCTTGCCGCTAACATACTTCACATACGACCAGAATCTCTTTGGATTTTCTGCGAGGTTTGGAGACAAAGTTTCGTTGTGGAAACTGTTATAAGCATCTTGCATTGAAGTCCGCGCTAAATTTCGACCTACTGTGAAAGATCGCCAACCTTGGGGAATTTTGCGTCTGTTTAAATTTGGCATGTTTGTTTCGTTGTTTCTGCAACAGTCAGTTTCGTGTACCAAGGAGGATCAGCTCCGTCGTTTGTTAATTTATTTGGTATAAATCTCTTAATTGCTACCGATTTAAGGTTCTAAGTGAGTGCAATCAAAATTTGGCAGTTATGTCACATACTTGAATACTCGAGATGTACCTGCAGGTGTATTATTTACATAGATAATTAAGTTCGTACGGAACCCTCAGAGTGTGAATCCTGCCCACACTTGCCTGGTTTTCTTCGTTACAGGCGTTATCTTGCATTTAATCACGTCTAAAGAGCGGTACCATTCATCACAACAAGTGTACACGTCGTGCAAGTCTCCCTGCGTCTTCTTACTGCCGCACAGCGACGATACTTTCCTGAGTACCACAGGAGCGACAGCGAACAGTCTCACAGTGCTGCTGATCCTATGTGATAAACGTTGTTTGTACACTGAAAACATTATAACGCCCTCATTTTACTCGCCGCCCAATGTAACTTACTATGCACCACCAAAAAGAATTCGTCGAGCTAGTTGAACATGTGCTACGATATTCCGTATGATCGTATCGTGGTGGTTGCCAGGCGGTGTAGTACTTCTTTATGCCTGTCTGAAACCTAAGAAGAGGGAATCTAGCTGTTCAGCCACTTCTACTGTTTGTAAGATGTTGTTGTTGTTGTGGTCTTCAGTCCTGAGACTGGTTTGATGCAGCTCTCCATGCTACTCTATCCTGTGCAAGCTTCTTCATCTCCCTGTACCTACTGCAGCCTACATCCTTCTGAATCTGCTTAGTGTATTCGTCTCTTGGTCTCCCTCTACGATTTTTACCCTCCACGCTGCCCTCCAACACTAAATTGGTGATCCCTTGATGCCTCAGAACACGTCGTACCAACGGATCCCTCCTTCTAAAGTTGTGCGACAAACTTCTCTTCTCCCCAATCCTATTCAGTACCTCCTCATAGTTATGTGATCCACCCATCTAATCTTCAGCATTCTTCTGTAGCACCACATTTCGAAAGCTTCTATTCTCTTCATGTCCAAACTATTTATCGTCCATGTTTCACTTCCATACACGGCTACAGCCATACAAATACTTTCAGAAACCACTTCCTGACACTTAAATCTATACTCGATGTTAACAAATATCTCTTCTTCAGAAAACCTTTCATTGCCATTGCCAATCTCCATTTTATACTTCGATCATCGTCAGTTATTTTGCTCCGCAAATAGCAAAACTCCTTAAGTTCTTTAAGTGTCTCTTTTCCTAATCTAATTCCCTCAGCATCAAAAACTGGCTAAACCAGGCGTTGTACTGAGTTTCAGGGAGAGCATAAGGGACCAATTGACAGGAATGGGGGAAAGAAATATAGTAGAAGAAGATTGGGTAACTTTAAGGGATGAAGCAGTGAATGCAGCAGCAGAGAATCAAGTAGGTAAAAACACGAGGGCTAGTAGAAATCCATGGGTAACAGAAGAGATACTGAATTTAATTGATAAAAGGAGAAAATACAAAAATGCAGTAAATGAAGTAGGCAAAAAGGAATACAAACCTCTCAAAAATGAGATCGACAGGAAGTGCAAAATGGCTAATCAGGCATGGCTAGAGGAAAAATGTAAGGCTGTAGAGGCTTATCTCACTAGGGGTAATATAGATACAGCC
The DNA here is from genome assembly GCF_023897955.1 of Schistocerca gregaria. Lineage (NCBI taxonomy): Eukaryota > Metazoa > Arthropoda > Insecta > Orthoptera > Acrididae > Schistocerca > Schistocerca gregaria. The sequence goes on from NC_064925.1 coordinate 44,973,320, forward strand.
TACAGGAAAATTAAAGTGACCTTTGGAGAAAGAAGAACCACTTGCATGAATATCAAGAGCTCAGATGGCAACCCAGTTCTAAGCAAAGAGGGGAAAGCAGAAAGGTGGAAGCAGTATATAGAGGATCTATACAAGGGCGATGTACTTGGGGGCAATATTATGGAAATGGAAGAGAATGTAAATGAAGATGAAATGGGAGACACGATACTGCGTGTAGAGTTTGACAGAGCACTGATTGACCTGAGTCGAAACAAGGCCCCCGGAGTAGACAACATTCCATTGGAACTACTGACGGCCTTGGGAGAGCCAGTCCTGACAAAACTCTACCATCTGGTGAGCAAGCAGTATATTGCTCCCTCCTACGTATATCTCGCGAAGAGACCATGAGGATAAAATCAGAGAGATTAGAGCCCACACAGAAGCATACCGACAATCCTTCTTTCCACGTACAATACGAGACTGGAATAGAAGGGAGAACCGATAGAGGTACTCAGGGTACCCTCCGCCACACACCGTCAGGTGGCTTGCGGAGTACGGATGTAGATGTAGATGTAGAAGATGTATGAGACAGGCGAAATACCCTCAGACTTCAAGAAGAATATAATAATTCCAATCGCAAAGAAAGCAGGTGTTGACAGATGTGAAAATTACCGAACTATCAGTTTAATAAGTCACGGCTGAAAAATACTAACGCGAATTCTTTACAGACGAATGGAAAAACTAGGAGAAGCCGACCTCGGGGAAGATCAGTTTGGATTCCGTAGAAATATCGGAGCACGTGAGGCAATACTGAACCTACGACCTATCTTAGAAGAAAGATTAAGGAAAGGCAAACCTATCGTGTACTAATTACTAAAGCTGCGTCGTACAAACAGGTTTTCTGAGTTCCGCCCAAGCTTTGAGAGAAGAACGTAAAGTGATTGAGGGCAGAAGAAGCAGTAAGTCCCTGCAGCACATCGGCGTTGCCGACACAGATACTCCTGTGTGTTCTCTGGTATCCCGTTCGTACTGGCTGTGACCGGAGTTCTTCATACGGAAATTACGGCCTTGTTTCACGGGCACGACGTCATGAGCCACTCCTGTCGGGGAAACGGAGCTGAAATTCCCCCATATGTCCTTCTCTAATCACCGCAAAGGTGAACATGTTTTTTTATACAAACATTAATTAATTAATTAAAAATGGGCAAGTTCGAGTAAGACTCATGCACTGAGAGTTCCGTGCAAACTTAATATTATATACAGAGGTTTTAATAAAATATTTTTTAGTTACTTACTAAAAAAAACTACAACTTTTTTATGTCTGCATGCAGCAAAGTTCGCCTACTGTACTTTTTACGGATGCCGCAGGAAATGAGTGACCTAATGGCGAAGAGGTACTCTTATGTGGTATAATTTAACAAATTTCAGGTCTTCTTCACGTTAACGGGACGCACACTATAGGCTTTGGTGAGTGAATATGCGACTTTCAAAGTATGTTACACAAACGGCCAAATCTTTTGACTATATTAACTTAGAGGCTTAATATGTTTTACGCCACCAAGAGGCTACATACCTTAGTAAGTGACATAAATTTGAATTTGACACGCCAACTTGTTCACGAGAAAAAGGGGTCTCAACAGACGGAGAGACAAAAAGACAGACGGATAAAAAATGACAAAATATTTGTTCGTGTTGTATAATTACGAATAACAATTTAGGATTCTTTTCCTTTAGCTATACTTTAGAATCTTGCTTCTTGTAGAATTCCATGATTCCAGCTCAACGGGAAATATCCTAAAAGTTTTAATGAGTAGGTTTGCGTGTTTCTAAATATCTAAGGCAGATGTCCGAATCTTTTGATTGAATTAACTTAAAAACTTAGAATTTGGACACCACCAAGGGACAATAGACACGAATTTCATCATAATACGCCAATCTATTCCAGAGAAAAGGGGTAGGAATACACGTACAGTCAAATAGGCAGATGGATGAAAAATGAAACAAAAATATTTTTTCGTGTTACATAATTACAAATCAACAATTTTAGGATTTCTTCCTTTACTTGTGTTCTGTGAATACTTGCTTCTTGCGAAGTTTTATGATTCTAGGTCAACGGGAAGTACCCGATAGGTTTTGATGAGTGAGTTTACGATTTTCCAACTATGTGGCATAAATGGCCGTACCTTTTGATTGAAGTGACTTAGAAACTTAAACTTTTTCAGCTGTCGAAGTACAATAGACCTTAGTAAGCGACACAAATTTAAATCTGATGCCTCTGTCCGTTCCCGAGAAAAATGTTCCTTAAAAGTCAGAGAGACGAACAACAAAGCGAGCCTACAGACTGAGTCACGGTACCGTTAACACAGTATCAAACTGCGGTTGGTCGCCGTGTTTCATTTGTATATGAAGCATTCTCAATGTAACCTGAGACCAGGTCACTTAGGACAAGAAGGGGCAAGACAAAAAAAGAGTTTATGTAATATCAATATAAAACTTTGCATTTCAAACAAACCCCCGTTAGTCTCACAATTTTATAACCACAAAGTACAATTACCGCAATGCGAAAGCCATTAAAATAGATGCAAGATAGCATAGCTCATGTTGTTGTTGTTGTGGTCTTCAGTCCTGAGACTGGTTTGGCGCAGCTCTCCATGCTACTCTATCCTCTGCAAGCTTCTTTATCTCCCAATACGTACTGCAGCCTACATCCTTCTGAATCAGTTTAGTGTATTCATCTCTTGGTCTCCCTCTACGATTTTCACCCTCCACGCTGCCCTCCAATACTAAATTGGTGATCCCTTGATGCCTCAGAACATGTCCTACCAACCGATCCCTTCTTCTTGTCAAGTTGTGTCACAAACTCCTTTTCTCCCCAATCCTATTCCATACTTCCTCATTAGTTACCTGATCTATCCATCTAATCTTCAGCATTCTTCTCTAGCACCACATTTCAAAGGCTTCTATTCTCTTCTTGTCCAAACTACTTATCGTCTATATTTCACTACCATACATGGCTACACTCCATACAAATACTTTCAGAAACGACTTCCTGACACTTAAATCTATACTCGATGTTAACAAATTTCTCTTATTCAGAAACGCTTTCCTTGCCATTGCCAGTCTACATTTTATATCGTCTCTTCTTCGACCATCATCAGTTATTTTGCTCCCCAAATAGAAAAACTCCTTTACTACTTTAAGTGTCCCATAACCTAATCTAATTCCCTCAGCATCACTCGACTTAATTCGACTACATTCTATTATCCTCGTTTTCCTTTTGTTGATGTTCATCTTATATCCTCCCTTCAAGACACTGTTCATTCCGTTCAGCTGCTCATCCAAGTCCTTTGCTGTCTCTGACAGAATTACAATGTCATCGGCGAAACTCAAAGTTTTTATTTCTTCTCCATGGATTTTAATACCTACTCCGAATTTTTCTTTTGTTTCATTTACAGCTTGCTCAATATACAGAATGAATAACATCGGGGAGAGGCTACAAACCTGTCTCACTCCCTTCCCAACCACTGCTTCCCTTTCATGTCCCTCGACTCTTATAACTGCCATCTGGTTTCTGTGCAAATTGTAAATAGCCTTTCGCTCCGTGTATTTTACCCTTGCCACCTTCAGAATTTGAAAGAGATTATTCCAGTCAACATTGTCAAAAGCTTTCTCCAAGTCTACAAATGCTAGAAACGTAAGTTTGCCTTTCCTTAATCTAGCTTCTAAGATAAATAGTAGGGTCAGTATTGCCTCACGTGTTCCCATATTTCTACGGAATCCAAGCTGATCTTCCCCGAGGTCGGCTTCTACCAGTTTTTCCATTCGTCTGTACAGAATTCGCGTTAGTATTTTGCAGCCGTGACTTATTAAACTAATAGTTCGGTAATTTTCACATCTGTCTACACCTGCTTTCTTTGGGATTGGAATTATTATATTCTTCTTGAAGTCTGAGGGTATTTCGCCTGTCTCATACATCTTGCTCACCAGATGGTAGAGTTTTGTCAGGACTGGCTCTCCCAAGGCTGTCAGTACTTCTAATGGAATGTTGTCTACTCCCGGGGCCTTGTTCCGACTCAGGTCATTCAGTGCTCTGTCAAACTCTTCACGCAGTATCATATTTCCCATTTCATCTTCATCTACATCCTCTTTCATTTCCATACTATAGTCCTCGCCCTTGTATAGTCCCTCTATATACTCCTTCCACCTTTCTGCTTTCTTTTCTTTGCTTAGAACTGGGTTTCCATCTGAGCTTTTAATATTCATACAAGTGGTTCTCTTTTCTCCAAAGGTCTCTTTAATTTTCCTGTAGGCAGTATCTACCTTACCCCTAGTGAGATAAGCCTCTACATCCTTACATTTGTCCTCTAGCCATCCCTGCTTAGTCATTTTGCACTTGCTGTCGATCTCATTTTTGTGACGTTTGTATTCCTTTTTGCCTGCTTCATTTACTGCATTTTTATATTTTCTCCTTTCATCTATTAAATTCAGTATTTCTTCTGTCCCCCATGGACTTCTACTAGCCCTCGTCTTTTTACCTACTTGATCCTCTGCTGCCTTCACCACTTCATCCCTCAAAGCTATCCATTCTTCTTCTACTGTATTTCTTTCCCCCATTCATGTCAATTGTTCCTTTATGCTCTTCCTGAAACTCTCTACAACCTCTGGTTCTTTCAGTTTATCCAGGTCCCACCTACTCAAATTCCCACCTTTTTGCAGTTTCTTCAGTTTTAATCTACAGTTCATAACCAATAGCTTGTGGTCAGAGTCCACATCTGCCCCTGGAAATGTCCTACAATTCAAAACCTGGTTCCTAAATCTCTGTCTTACCATTATATAATCTATCTGACACCTTCCAATATCTCCAGTCTTCTTCTATGCATACAACCTCATAATTGGGGCATAGCTCATATGAGTGGTTAAATAAAATTCACAATTATCAAAAGCATAATTAAAAGGAATGGCACTGCGATCACAGATTTAAAGCATCTGCATTCTTTTTCAAAACAACATCAATATCCAAAGCTCTTAAATACAATTTCAAACTCAAGCTGATAGCTACACGAAACCTGCTCCAAATTGTAACCACTAGAAGTGTGAGGAAACACCGCAATTTAAATGGGGGCGCCGAATATACGATAGACAACACAAGAGCCAGGAAAACGTAAGAAACAATTACAATTGTTCTCAAAAGAATCCAGTGGCCATTTAATAGGCCACACAAGTCAACATAAATCTCTAGCTATGAATTAACAGTGAATAGGAGGCGTTTGTAGGAAACCCGGTCAGCTTTCTAGCTTGGTGAAAACAAAGTTAATTACAAGTCCACAAGTCAGTGCAATATAAGTCAGTAGCCAATGAACAGTTCTTAGGCATGGATATCTCAAACCGTGCTATAAGTAAGGTTACATTAATTCACCGGCTAAAAAATGATTGTGGACTATCGATAACGATTAATCAGTTGAAATCATCTAGCAATTTGTATGATTGCTGACTGAAATAAACTTCATCTTGCAAAAATGTGCTGAGTGATGCTCTTTGTCAATAACATGGGAAATGCGAAGAAATCTTACATATCGTCACTGCGTTGTTTATTTATTCATCTTATCTAGAACGTTGAGGCACTTCCTCTCTGACATCCAAACACGCGGCTGGCCACTAAACTACAACACCAGGAAAGGTAGTAAATAACGAAATTTTACTTACTGTGCGAATACAATATAATAGGTAGGAGCCGTTATTAAATTTGCTAATGACTTTAGGGAATACATGGTGTGAAATTCACTACAGACAGCTGCGACCTTCGGTAGCGACAACAGCCCCTAAGCCAGTTTGGATCGAGCCGACTTGGGCTAGAATGACAAAAGCGGGTACGTCATTACACGTTGCCTATAGTCTGTATCAGAGCCGATCAACAGAAGTGACCGACCAACGGTGCCGCGTTGCTCTCTCAGCCGGACGTGTTCAGGGGCTGAGAGATGTGGAGGACGTGCTGACCAGGACAGCACTCGAACTTCCTCTCTATGGAGGCAGCTCAACATAGGTTCCTGTGTTATCTCATTGAGAGATAACGGCACGGAAACCTCGAAGACAGGACACAGGCGCCGACGTCGACAGGTCAGAAATTTAACGGCTGCTCTCCAGACTAGTAGCTACGAAAACCAGGAGAGCTGGTGCTGGGTTCCCAACGGCAACCTATTCCACCACGCGAGGTGCCGCATCAGTACGGCGATGCCGAACGGAATGTGGCAACGTCCGTTAGCGGCGGGATCACCGCGTCTGTAAGCCTCCGTCGTGATGTATCGACTGTGGATTTGCCTCTTTCTGCGCTGCCGTGCCAAGCGACGCTGACAGTGCGAGGCTCTCCGAGGGTCGTTTCGCTGTCCTTGTGGATTCTTGTTTTGCTGCCACCGACACCGTGTTGTGACACGACGTACGCCAGGTGGCCGCACGGTCGAGTGTACAATATGCGTGTCCTCGATGTTGGAAGAAAAGAAAAATTCGGAGTAGGTATCAAAGACCATGGAGAAGAAATAAAAACGTTGAGGTTCGCCGATGACATTGTAATTCTGTCAGTGACAGCAAAGGACTTGGAAGAGCAGTTGAACGGAATTGACAGTGTCTTGAAAGGACGATATAAGATGTACATCAACAAAAGCAAAACGAAGATAATGGGATGTAGCCGAAATATGTCGGGTGATGCTGAGGGAATTAGATTACGAAATGAGATACTTAAAGTAGTAAAGGAGTTTTGCTACTTGGGCAGCAAAATAACTGATGATGGTCGAAGTAGGGAGGATATAAAATGTAGACTGGCAATGGCAAGGAAAGCGTTTCTGAAGAAGAGAAATTTGTTAACATCGAGTATAGATTTAAATGTCAGGAGGTCGTTTCTGAAAGTATTTGTATGGAGTGTAGCCATGTATGGAAGTGAAACATGGACGATAAATAGTTTGCACAAGAAGAGAATAGAAGTTTTCGAAATGTGGTGCTACAGAAGAATGCTGAAGATTAGATGGGTAGATCACATAAATGATGAGGAGATATTGAATAGAATAGCGGAGAAGAGGAGTTTGTAGCACAACTTGACAAGAAAAAGGGACCGGTTGGTAGGACATGTTCTGAGGTATCAAGGGATCACAAATTTAGCATTGGAGGGCAGCGTGGAGGGTAAAAATCGCAGAGGGAGACCAAGAGATGAATACACTAAGCAGATTTAGAAGGATGTAGGTTGCAGTAAGTACTGGGAGATGGGGAAGCTTGCACAGGATAGAGTAGCATGGAGAGCTGCATCAAACCAGTCTCAGGACTGAAGACAACAGCAACAACAATTGTTCAGATGGCTCTGAGCGCTATGGGACTTAACATCTGAAGTCATCAGTCCCGTAGAACTTAGAACTACTTAAACCTAACTAACCTAAGGACATCACGCACATCCATGCCCGATGCAGGATTCAAACCTGCGACAGTAGTGGTCGCGCGGTTCCGGACTGAAGTGCCTAGAACCGCTCGGTCACACCAGTCGGCCATGTGTGTCCTCTCGGGGCCTAGTCGTACGAGGACTCACAGATAGTCTATGCCATTGAGGATCCTCTTCTTTTTCTTGTGCCTTTGTCCAGCATCGGCGCAGCGTTGGCACCTTTAATAACGTATTTGGCACCGTTAATTTAAGCGGTTGTCGGATGCCCTTCCTATCATCGCCCCATTCCCCCCAATATAGAATATTTGTACCTCAACTGTCTGCATGCAGTGTTATTCGTGTGGAAGTGAGCGAAAGTTTTCTAATTATTTCTAATTCGTGCAAATGAGGCGACATTTGGATACGAGTCTGGCGTTCACCAAGTGGGATGTGAGAAACCTCCTAAAAACCACATCCAAGCTGACCCACACACCGATGCTCATTATTAACCCACGGAGTCCAAGACTGAAGTACCTCCCAGTCCCAGACGTGGCGCATTAAATTGTGTGCCTATCTGTGTGTGTATGTCTGTGTGTGTGTGCGTGTGTGTGTGTGTGTGTGTGTGTGTGTGTGTGTGTGTGTGTGTTATTGACGATGCATCTATCTGAATGTCCTTAAGCACGAGTTTTAGGATGTCATGTGAGAGAGATGTACATCCCTGGCGTTGTGAAGCAGCTAAATGGGTTGAAAATAAATAAATCGCCAGGTCCTGATGGGATTCCAATTCGGTTTTACAGAAAGTACTCTACTGCATTGGCTCCTTACTTAACTTGCATTTATCGCGAATCTCTTGCCCAACGTAAAGTCCCGAGCGACTGGAAAAAAGCGCAGGTGACGTATGTATCTAGTGCGCGGTCAAACATTCTTTTAAACCTGAGCCACAATTGCTCTACACGCTCCTACCCAGAATTAAATGTTTCAACTTACTCTTTTGAGATATGAATCTACCTCCGTAGCTGACCCGGGTTCGATTCCTGGTACTGCAGAGATTTCTCCTTGGTATGAGGACTGGTACAGGGTGCACTCAGCCTCGTGAAGCCAACCGACGGGCTACTGGACCAAATGGCAGTGGTTCCATGGTAAAAAAAATCGACAACAACCGGGAGAGAAGTGTGTTGAGTACATGCCCCTCCATACCGCATGTGATGACGTCACTGCCAGAGGATGACACGGCGGCCAGTCGTGTCCGACTGTCCGTTTAGTGCCAGAATGCGAAACTATATGTAGCTTACTTTACCGCTGAGCTACAACTTCTGCATCTTTATCTACCTTAGTTGACTGCTCTGTTTGTTTACTTAGTACTCGTGCTTTGGTATCCAATGTTGCTACAACCACATCTGGGTTCCCATCAGGTCTACTTCCATCTAGAATGGTCTCCCTAAACAATTGTTCTAGTTAGTTATAAGAGAAGGCATTTGTGTTGTTTTGCACTATACTTGTCACGTTGGCCACTTATAGAACTGTAATTATCGATTGTTGATAATGACAGAATGAATGAGGAACATATGCACTGGCATTTAAAGTTTTCTTTATATGTCATCGGATATATTTTGGGGTGACTCTGGTAGTCGATAGAAAGGTACAATTATAAATTTATGTCTGAACTTAGTACTGAGGTCCAAACAATCTCACATGAAGCTTTATTTTCTATCTTGGGGGATTTGAATGTCTTGTTTTCTACGATGAATACATCACCTCCATTTCCCACCAGCTAATTCTTTCGATATAGACCCAGAATTGCTCAAAAAATTTTACTGCTCTTGATTTCTGCTGGCTTTTTGTTCCCAGTATTACGTGACCTAAACTGCTTTTTGGAAGCACTTTAATTCTCTGTTGCGGGTGCTTCGGCAGCCGATCACGAGGATTTTAATAGTTCTCACTACTACTGTGCGAGACCAGGAAGTCGCAGTCAAGCTTGTCGCAGAATCTTCGAAGTCTCCGGTTCGAGCCTTCCATTCGACTCAGAACCAGGAAACATAACTATATCTTTGGACAATACTCTAGATTACGAGCTTCGTTAAAATTACGGAATGAGGCAGGTCGTATCAACATTCTTGGACAGTCAGTACAATGGTTCAAGAATGACCCTGTTCTCACAGTCACTACCAGAACAGCCTTTTCAAGATTTTTAATGAGACCCCCAAGTATACATATAAAATGCGCGAGGTGGTCCTTCCCATCCCTTGTTATTACTTCCCTAAGGGATACCATTATATATATCATGCATTCTAGGTGACGGTAGACTCCAACCCTTTGCCATTTGTATCCATCAGTGAATTTGTAGTCTTCAACACTTGGCGAGTCATCACATAAAGTAGAGGACACATCTCCAGCCAAACTAGCCAGCAAATGTGGCGTGCAGCTGCAAGTGGCGTGCGTCACACACTGCAGGAATAACCCGTGTGTCAGGGGACAGCGCCCAGTCCGGAAGTGAGGGTCAACTCGACTCACTGGCTGCCAGTCTGGCCTCCGAGTGACGCATCGGCCTGTGTTTCAACTGCCTGACAACGACGTGTGAAGGGAGGGAGAGTGACTTCGCCCTGTGCAACTGCAGGAAGCCTGCTAGATCTTCACTATGGCTGCCGCACACTGGCACGTGCCCCAGTACCCTGTGGCGTATCGCCACCTGCCCCAGCTGTTGTAGACAGTGCTCTGGTTGGGCTGGACGAGTCTTCCTCTGGACACGCGAACTGGATGGCTTTCGTTGCACTCTGGGAACAGGAAATGGTGAGGAACTCTACAAGGCGAGTACGTCTCATCTGCTCACTCTCACGTAGCGTCACATCATGAGTACTGGATTCATTCAAAGAGTGATCTCGAGGACATTATTGGGGCAAAACTCTGACCACTCAGGGTAGATGGATCAGTGTAAATGGTGCATAAATACAATGCTCACACAAGGTTTTGTAAAATATTGTTACAGGAATATGGCCTGCTACCAGTAGATTCTTAGATTCTCAGTAGATTCTTAGTGAAGCCTGGTTTCTCCATCACCCATGCTGGCTGACAGCACTACAAATGTGGATAAACTAAAATCTAGTCCTTACTGAGCGCCACTGGGTCTCCTTATGTAAATTATAGCTTTCAGTGCATTGAAAAATTGATGACTACAGATCAACAGAGCATCCACATTCCAGTCCCAGCACAAGAAGTTGCCACCAGATAGGTAGAGGGGCTCACAAGTCACCAGCATTGAGGTTGTGTACAGGACTGGTCCTACAGGCATCTGTGGCCGCCTTCATTGCCTCGTTACGAATAACATCTATTATATTCAGACATATATATCTTGCTAATACACACTTCTGACACACAAGAGCCTTATAAAACTCCAGCAGAGTCTCCATTTACACCCTAGGCCTTGTGGCTAAGATACCTCTAGAAAGTGAGTACCTCAAGGCACATTGTTGTTCAACTGCTTTGAAGTGGTAACTGCATCAGTTAACATCCATCAGTCTCAAAATGATGATCCTCATTAACCAGGCAAGGGCACCGAGTATGTGTCATGAGTGGTGTGAATCCAGGCACAGCGTGTTTCCTGCCTAGAACTTGCAACTTGTGGGGGCAGTCCACTCTTTCAACCTTCCTACTGTTTGTTGTAATTAACGTGTTGCTGCTACAGCGTTTGAAGAGAAGCTAAATATAGTGAAAGCGTCCGCAATAAGGAACACTTCTCCTGGACTGTACGCTATTAATGGCAATAGCAAAGACATTTGCAGTCAGGACTCTTCCTCAAGAGACACTGCACCGGAATCCCCAATAATAGAGTTGTGTGAGAATGTTTTGTCTCTAGAGTGGTATCGTTGGCCATTTCAATGCGAAGCGATACATAGAGCGATTAAGAAATGGCTGATTCGAGAAGCGAGACACGGATCCAGTTCAGCGTTCCCCTCAAGGTCTTTCCTATGCAGCTGCTTAAACGTCGGCACTACGAGAAGCACGGGGCCTCGAACAGCCATCGCCTGGTTTCGGAAGGGTATTAGAAACACATCCACGGCGCGCCAAGAAAAGATCCAATGTAGAAAATTAGGTCGAACAGGGTGATAAGGAATATTTTAAGATATCTCAAATTTTAGCCTACGATATGATGGCTTACTTCCCGAAAGAAAATTCTTACCAAGTGCTACGAAGTAAATAGTAATTACCATTACAGGAAAAATTTGAAGAAAAAGAAGTTTTGCTTCAAGCTGCAGAAAAAACAGAACCACTGACATATTTGGACTGAAAAAAATATGGTTCAAATGGCTCTGAGCACTATGGGACTCAACTGCTGTGGTCATCAGTCCCCTAGAACTTAGAAATACTTAAACCTAACTAACCTAAAGACATCACACACATCCATGCCCGAGACAGGATTCGAACCTGCGACCGTAGCAGTCGCACGGTTCCGGACTGTGCGCCTAGAACCGCGAGACCACCGCGGCCGGCGAAAAAAATATGTAGAGTGGAAATCAGTAACGGGTTAAGTGTCAAAAAACTCATTCCGAGTTATTTAGCTTCTTTTTCTTTTTTTGACAAAGATATTTTAATGAAAAAAATCTCAACATTATATTTTATTTATTGTCTACAGTAAAAGTCAAACAACTACTACTAATTTTTTTCGATGTTCTCTTCCTTTTATCAATGAAAATAAATATTTTATTCTGAAAAATGTGGTACACGCTAAATGCCATACAGTTATCGGCAAATAAGAGGTAAGTGCCAGTGAAAGAAATCTCAAGCATTTATCAATTTCTTAATAATAAAGAAGTCGCAGGTACATTTTAAAGATACAGTATCCTGTGATTAAATTATTTTAATCCCTCTTCTAATTTGATAGAGCACAAAGCAGCCGCCCGCTGTGGCCGAGCGGTTCTAGGTGCTTCAGTCCGGAACCGGGCGACCGCTACGGTCGCAGGTTCGAATCCTGCCTCGGGTATGGTGCGTATGGTGTCCTTAGGTTAGTTAGGTTTAAGTAGTTCTAAGTTCTAGGGGACCGATGACCTCAGAAGTTAAGTAGCATAGTGCTCAGAGCCATTAGAACCATTTTTTTACGTTCCCACACACTAGACAATTTGCGGTACCAGCTATTCGCACAAGTCTGTCACAAAAAGCAAACTGAATCTTGCACGGTTGCCACCTACACTAGATGCTGCACAACATCATTCGTTGCGGACTTACCAACAAGACCAAAGTTGGATGGGAAACTGGAAACCTCCTGAGAAATGGGGCTGGAATCACAGTGACTACGGTCCAATACTCGTTATAATGAGCCAAGATCCGGCACCTCAAGCACTTATTCATATTGTTTCATGCTCATGCAAGCTGAACTGTGGCGGAGCGTGCTCCCGGAGAAAAGCGGGTTTGAAATGTTCTTCAATTTGCAAGAAATGTATTGGGGTCAACTGTGAAAACGAGCCAAAATTTTTATATGAAGACAGTGAAGAAGATGTTATGGAGGATGTTGAGGAAACCGCTGACGAAATCAACGAACTTGCTGGCTGAACTGAATCGCTGTTTAAAGAAGAGGTCAGTCTGCGATCAACTAAATGTACAGACCCTGAATCCGTAACTCGGGGTATTTCTGGTGACACTGAGGAACATGGGCCATCATAACGTTGGAAGTGATGCTCATATCTGTCTCAAGTGCGCTAAAGTGCGATATTACAAGCATTGCACACCTAGAACTGTCAACATTTTTTTAGTAACTGGCAATGCATTTTAATTGTAATAAAGCTACTTATTTTTAATGTCAACTGTGTGGCTTTTATACACAACAATAATTACCTACCTAATTAGGTTGCCTATTGCAGCTAACAATAGTTCAGTTTCCTGAGACAATTTATTTTGTGTGTGTGTGTCACTTAATTATGTATTTTTATATTTATAGTTTTACAAATACCAGGGCTGAGGTGGCCCGTAGTGAACTTGAGGTAGTGATGTAAGAATCACAATAGTTGGGTGCCCAGCAATCCTCATGTTGCATACAGAGAAATTGAATACTTGAAAGTGAGGTGGTAAATTCCAACCTATAACAAAATGTATAATATATTTATACTACACAAACAGAAACTGAAAAAATAGTGTTAAAAAATAAGGTATCTTGCCACTATTCTCAAAATTTGAAAAATTGGTATTTTATGAGGCGCTGTAGCGCCTTACATATTGCGAGTAGAAAAAAATGGCAAGAATCAAATTTGTAGAGAATTTTGTGCTCTTTAAAAAAGAAACTAGACGTTAAAGCGATAGGAGCAAATGAAAGTGAGATATTTTGAAAAAACGCAAAAAAGGCCGAAATTTTCCAAGTTTTTTGACTGCAGAAAGCTTTCCCCTAGCGAAATTTTGTTGGCAAAACTCGGTTTTCGAATATTTCCAACCATATGAACGAGTTGAAAAAATAAGCTCTTCTACCCCACCTTTTGCAAGGTATTTCTGCAATTTGACTGGACCAATACATGAACACACGATACCGCACGGTAACACTATACACTCAGTTGGCGCTGGCTCTGACCTATTGGTTTGTTGACAGTGTAGATGCGGCATCAAAGCAAAGTGGCGGGCTGCAGAGAGCGTGGTGTGACGGCCACTCTACTAAATTTTTCGTTGACTAAGGCAGCTATGGCCACACCGCAGCTGAATTCTGAGAATAACCTCCGCAGCTTCACTCCCATCAGGGTTCCGAATACGAATAGTTCCTTCTGAGAATCTTGCTGCACACAGATTTACTAAAAATTGCGTTAAACAACTTAACTGAATTTGTAATTAATAATAAGCCACAGTGAAACATATATGTTCGGTTTTTGATACCTACATTTACTTAAGTTGATACAAGAAATTAGTGATTTACTTCGCAGTGTACATTCCATTAAGTTACTTTCGATGATCTAAGCAAATTTTTATATGAGTGTAAGTAAGAACCATGGACTCATAATGCCGGTACACACAATAAAAGTATGATGTATCGAATACTCATGTAGTTGCAAGTATCGTACACACCGATATGCCGTGACTGTTCACCGATCTGTGGCTGTTCTTGGCGCAGACGTCAATATCGGGTATTATAATTGAAAAGTGTATTGCCAGTCACATATGGGTCCTGTATAGGATACTACATTAAGTGGCCGAAGTGGTGTCAACTAAAAAGGACCTGCAATACGGCGGCCGAACTTCCCCGCATGGGGCCTCCCGGCCAACAATGCCATACGATCATTTCATTTTTTGCGACCTGGCAGTGACGTCTCAAGACATAAACGTAAATGACATATAATCAAATAAACACACCCACACTAAAATAGAATTCCCTTAAGATTACTTAATGCAAACAAGGGACCAAGTTAAGACGGAATGCCCACTGCATTTTGCACTAAATAAGCCGTGGAATCGATCCCTTACCTAGTTCGTATTTACTGAGGTGATCGCCACCGGATGATCCAGAAGAAGAAGTTCGGGACGACGTTGAACGGTATTTATGCTGGAGTAATGAATGGTACCTCTCTTTAAATGTAAATTATTGCGACGTAATGCTCATAGCCAAGGGCAGGAAGGCGGTAGTGCCTCATTGCAACATTAATGGAAAATTTCTGGACTCCGTCCCAAAGTTTAAAAACCTACTAACATTTATGAAATGGAACGTACAAGTAAAATCAGTTGTACGAAAGATAACTAGAAGACCTGGCTCTGTTGGAACGGTTCTGGCGAAGTGCGGACCACCTTTAGAAAAAACCTATACAAGACTCTAGTCCGAGCAATTCTAGTTCATTATTCCAACGTGTGGAGTCTTTCTTAGATGCGAATGACGGAAGACATCGAGAAGTTTCAAAGAAGCTCTGCTAGGGTCTTAAAAGGTCAGAAGAGACTGTACTATAACGGGGCAGAAATGCTTAGTGGAATTAGTTGTGAGTCTTTGGAAGATAAGCAACAATACTGGTAGCTACATTGAAAGAAGGTAGCTGTTCTGCTGTTCGCTTAGGGATGGCGAGAATAATAAAAAAGAGTTTAGGACGAGACAAACTGACAGTCATTTACGCTCATCCATTCACGAGGACTCTGTAAACAAGTGCGAAAGCACTAACTGCTAAGTTTCGGTTTTTGAAGATTATTTCTCGAGTGTGGCGCAGTTAGAATTTTATTTACAACAGCGAGTATCGAACGTGCCGGCGTTCTAATTGCTAGTACCTCGGAAAGAAAGTAACGAGGCTGCTCGGATTATTAAGGTATTATTTTCCAAGCTGTACCGCCACGCTACAGTTTTTTGACCTTGAATTGTGCGCTTTTGGAGGGACAAGTTTCATCAAGACATCCGAGTCGGTGGCAGTGACCAGAGGCCTTATTCTGTATCGTTCATACCGATCGGTGCAGTAGGTTAGCCTCGGTAGTGACGTCAATTTCGGTCTTTTATCCGAAGTTCCTATTCAGTAAGCTTCTGAGACCTGATACCGATCGGTCCTCCTGCCTATTTTTCGACAACTTTACCGAGAGGTTTTGAATTTCGGTATGCCCCTCTCGTTCGGTTCGGTGTGGTTTATTTACACCTATAATTTGTTATTTTAAACATATTGAGCGCTTTTAGCTTCGGAGTTAGTTACTTTGTTACTGAAGAATCACCAGGGCGCGTCCAGGTGGAAAATGAGTTCATAATAGGCTATTTCCCTTTGTTAGGAATATGGTTTGTGTTGTTGTTACTGTGAATGCTTATAACATAAAAAGACAGTTTCAGTCAATATTCTCGCAAAATACTTGTTATTCTTACATAATTAAGAGTTTAAAAAATCATTAAATTTCAAAAGATTGGCTCTGTTTACGTATACCACGTGAGTGTTAGCTGAAATTACTAGTGACTTCGCGTACTCTTTTCCGCAAATGGTTTGCTTATTAATTATCGAAACGCGTTTAAATCTTTTAAGTAACGGTATCGTCAGGAGTGCCACAGGGAAGTGTGATAAGACCACTAAAACTTTCTATATACATAAATGATTTGGCGGACAGAGTAGGCAGAAATCCGCGGTTGTTTGATGATAATGCTGTGGTGTATGGTAAGGTTTCGACGCTGAGTGACTGTAGGAGCATACAAGATGAATTACGACAAAACTTCTATTGGTGTTGTAAACATTAAAACAGTGAGCCGGATCGGGGCTCGAACACTGGACCGATTTCTAGTCTCGGTCTGGCACACTGTATTAACCTACCAGGAAGTATCCTATCAGCTCACATTCCGCTGCAAAGACAAAATTCATTTTGGAATGGCATTTAACTCTAAATGCAGAAAAATGGATGTTAATATGGATGTGTAAGAAAAACAAACATGCAGTTTACGGAGTCTATAACATGTTTGATTAAGCAATTCAGAGGCGGGCTGCTAGATTTGTTGCCGGTAGGTTCGGGCAACACGCAAGTATTACGGAGATGCTTCGGGATCTCAATTGGGAATCCCCCTAGGGAAGGCGACATTCTTTTGAAGGAACGCTGTTGAGAAAATTTCGCTAACTGCCATTTGAACTTTCAAACCCAACTAACACAGAACAGGGAATAGTGATCATAAGACCATTACAGCTTCACTGAATACGGCTGTAAGTGGGTATAAAAAGAAAGGCAGAAAGATCTTTCTTCTTACCAAGAGCGACGATAAACAGCGGTCAGCACGGAAATTTCGTCTCCTGTGCTAACAGCGTTGAGTGTCAATGGGCAGAGCTCAAGAGCATTGTACAATATGCTTTGGAAAGGCATAACTTCGGGCGTGCCCTGGGGAGCGTCACAGGACGTTACATTTCACAGTATGTACACTGCTCAAAACCGTTAGGGGATCAGGTGAGATATCGTACACAATAGACATATGGTAACGTATTTTATTCAGATATCAGTTACAATTGTAATTTGTGTGTGATATAGTACGATATTTTGCTATCTCAACTCTTTACTTCATGTTTAGCTGGCGTTTACATAGAGCGAGGCACCATGGGGCTACCATAATAGTGAAAGTCTTTCTCGTTGCCCTCTAATATGGAGTGTGATCACCTCGGACGACCAGTACAGTTGCACACCTGCGTGGCATGGACAGTATTAGGTTATCAATCAGCTCTTGAGGGGTATTTGACCATTCTTCCATGAGTGCAATATCCAGCTCTGCAAACGTTGTGGGAGGTGCTGGTCTGGCTGCAATGATTCTGCCAAGTGCACCCCAGACACGCTCAATCGGGTTTCAGTCCGGCGAACAAACTGGCCGCTCCATTTGTTCAACTCCTTCAGCTTCACGCAAGTTGTCCACCAGCGCAGCTCTGTGGGGACAGCGTTACCGTCCCCCAGAAGGAACCCATCTCCTATGGCACCAACGTAGGGCACGACAACAGATCGAAGGCTTTCGTCTCTATATCTCTGAGCAGTCAAAGCGTCATTCTGAACGTCAATCCGCCAAGACTGACTCTTGCCCACACCATTCGTCCACCACCATGATATGGTGATGTTTCCTGCACATAAACAGCATTGTTCCGAGTTCCACGTTCTCTCCTGATGTGGGAACGACGATTGTCCGGCCGAACACAAAGTCTTGACATCTGTGAACAGCACCTGTCGCCATTCGTTACGACTCCAATCCTGATGTTCCTCCGCCCAGCTTCTGCTGGCTAAACAGTGTCGTGTTTTTAATGGGACACACGCCATAGGCCTCCGTGCGTAGAGGCCACATTCCCGAAGGCGATATCGCACTGTTTGTGTTGATATTGCGCGTCCTGTTGCTGCCTGGAGGGTGCGTTGCAGCTGAGTTGCATTCAGCCTCCTGTCTCGACTGGCTGTTGACCGGAGATAACAGTTATCTCTTGCTGATGTTATCCGTGGGTGACCTTGGCCTTGGCTTCTTTTAACGGTTCCTGTTGTCTGAAATCGCATCCAGGCCCTGGAAATTACACTTTGGGACACTCCAATAGTTGCAATCACCTCCCTCTGCGTCTGTCCCGCCTCCAACCGTACTATGGCTCTCCATGCCACAGCTTCGGGCACGTAACATTGTTGTTGCATTGCACTACCTGTTCCTAACTTCCTTTAAACGAACACTGAAGTTAGTGATTACCCTACGGCACATGTCTTCCGTAATTTCACTGCAAGCTTGAAGAATAAGTCTTCTGAGCTCCATTAAATTCCACAGCTTCTTGCTACTGCCTTGCTCTTCCACACGCAGTGGTTCATGCAAGATGGAGCAAGGCCACATACTGCAAACACTGTGTTGGAGGTTTTACACGAGCATTTCGACATGCGGATCATTTCACTCAGGTTTCCAGGTCGCTTCGATGACGGATAAAATTGGCTTCCCAATAGTTAAGACCTCAAGCCTTGTGACTTTTTTCTTTGGGGGTACCTAAAGGAAAAACTTTTCCCGAAACGTCCACGTGATTTAATGGAGCTGAGAAGACTTATTCTTCAAGCTTGCAGTGAAATTATGGAAGACATGTGGCGTAGGGTAATCACTAACTTCCGTGTTCGTTTGAAGGAAGTTAGGAACCGAAAAGGTGGGAGAAGAACGGGGGCGATGGTAGCGCCATATAAAGTACCGTCCATGCACCGCAAGATGGATCGCCGAGTATAGATGTAGATGTAGAAGTACTTTATTTCAGTAGGTTGTCAACATAGTTGTCACACAAAAGTTTAAATTTCTTGTATTAGGCTTTTCCAAATGGCTCTGAGCACTAAGGGACTTAACATCTGAGGTCATCAGTCCCCTAGAACTTAGAACTACTTAAACCTTACTAACCTAAGGACATCACACACATCTATGCCAGAGGCAGGTTTCGAACCTGCGACCGCAGCAGTCGCGCTGTTTCGGACTGTTGCACCTAGAACCACTCGGCCACCTCGGCCGGCTAGGCTATTCTTTCGCTCTATATGTTTGCATGTTTCGTTATTGAATGGCGATTGTATAATTCAAGTCTAATGTTAGATTACACTCATTTACTCAACATCTCTGATTACACAGATTGTTTTCCGCCGATACACCCTTTCCACGTCCTCTGAGAACCCATTGTTGCGCAAGTTTTGCGGTAGTTCATCTGTTTTGAATGATGAAATAAATTGTGCTATCTCGACCTTTTTGAGCAGTTTGTTCTCGGACAAGTGAATCATTACAAAATGATAACGCCGAGGTCGAAAGTGCCACCGGACACCAGGAGAATTGCTCGTCGGTTACGCTTTGTAGGTCACTCTCAAACTTTTCCACCCAAGCGTAAAAGCTTGCGTGGTTCATGCAAATACTTCCGTAATGTTGTTTTTCTTTATCTTTTCACCCGAGAGAATATTTATGACTGTGGAGCACTTTTCAAGAATAAAAATCGGGCCATAGGTTGGTGATCATCGAAAATCATGGCAGATGGGAGAAAGAAAATGTTAAATTAGTTAACTGGAGTAATTTCTATGGAAAGGTCCAGGAACTAATCTCGCTTATAAATGGTAACAATATCCACATAAATATTAGGGACAGAAAGGTGTCTGAGACCAGATGCCAGTGGCAATGAAATTCTAAATTTCGATTGGAATGTATACAGTAAAGACAGTTTGAACGTAGTTGGTGGAGGCCTGTTTATAGCCATAAAAATGCGATAATATCTAGTGAGATTAGTATAGATTACAAATGCGAAATACTTTGTTCGAAGACAAGTGTGAAGTGTTCTCCTAGACGGTAAATGTTCATCGCAGACACGGTTAGCGTCAGCAGTGGCTCAGGGAAGTGTGATAAACCACTATTATTTTCTACACAGAAGCGTCAAAGAGACTGGTACAGGCATGCGTACTCAAACACAGAAAGGGGGCGATGGCAGCGACACACAAAGTACCCTCTGCCATGCACCACAAAGTGACTCACCGAGTATAGATGTAAGTGTACAAGTACTTATTTCTGTGCTCACATCGTCGTAACGTAGGCCTTAGACATTATCTTTATGTAAATATTAATCGAAAATACAGGATGCGTCAGGAGGAAAGGTATATGCATTGAGGGGTGACTACATTAGTGATTCTGAATAAAGAACTCCATATGAGCAAATGCAATGTTCCAAATGGTTTCCGACATAGAACACATGCAGTATCACTTTTCTATGATTTTTTGAATCACTCTAAACCCGCACCTTCCTGCGAAAACAAAATTACATCCAGTTTCCAAAATTTAAAAAAAAAGACTAATTCATGTTTCTCTAGGACTTGTTAGGTTAGGTTAGGTTAGGTTAGGTTGTTTACCCAAAGACAGCGAGAAGATGCTGAAGACCTGGCGCGAGGCACCTGCGCTGTACCTTAGGTACTGTTTGCAGCCCAATTTGAAGTAGTTTCCCGACCAGATGGAACACAAGTGTCCTGTATCAAACTGTTCGCCTCAGCTTCCTCTACACTACCGTCGTGGGTTGTGAGCAATAACGATGTTGGAATAACACAGAAAACAGTAACAAAGTATTATTACATACGTCCTATCTCGGAAACCTTTCGCAATAGAGCATATGTCCATATGAAGTTTTTTTGTTCAGAGTCACTTATACTACACCCCTCAAACCCTTCACCTTTCCTCGTGACTCACCCTGTATAACTAACACACAAGGTTGTCAACCAACACAAAAGTTTAAATTTCGTGTATTAGGCTTTTCCTTCACTCTATGTGTTCGAATGTTTCATTATTCAATGACGCTCGTATAACGCAAGTCTTGTGTCAGACTGCACTTCTTTGCTCAACATATCTCTTTACACAGATTTATTTCCGCCGATACACCAATCGCGGTACCTGTTTCCAGACACTTTCAAGGGCATCCGTGCAATTACTTGACGTCACCTCGGTACTCTACAGCAAACAACACTTCTCCAAACGATCGCAGAAATAAACACAATAACAAGCCGAACGTAATTTCTTGAGCTTTCAAAGAGCTTTCCTTATTTAAGCCAAGGATTTGTTACCACTCATGCCGCCGCAGTTGGTATGAAATACAATGCATTATCAGCCTGAAGCCGTTAGTGCGAAAAAATTACTCTAACATTTCCTGGGAGAGTATCATATCAACACGTATCATAAATTTTCCTGGCACGTGTTTAACACATTCAGTATATCATACAGATATCCCCAGTTTGACACTAGGTCAACCTGTGATGACGCACTTGATAAACAGGTCATTGTGAAAAGAGAAATTCATCTAAGGAATGCGAAAGCCTACGCGAACAGAAAAGATGCTTCAAGGAGAAAGCTCGACAGGAATTAATATCAGTTATATTTGTGGATTACGAATAACCTTTTCCTGTAGAAAATAATGCAAGGTTTTACGCACAAGAGCTGTAAATTAAAGTTTTGGCTTGATGACTTCCCTGTTGATGAAGTCATCTTATCTGCAAACCATACAGCAGTCACCACCATGAGGGAACAGAAAAAACTCTATTCTTCGTTTTCCGATGAGAGAGCTGTTGAGAACACTCGACACACGTGCTGGCTCATAGCCTCAAAATGTTCGATAGCGCAACTTATTTCTTTCCCACGAAAGGACATTCATTCTCTATCTCTTTCTCTCTCCCCATTTTTCCCCACTATGATCAGACTTTCTCCTTAGCTTCTAATAGGAAGAAGAATCAAGTAATTGAGATACCGAATGACTCGGATAGAGTTATTATTTCCTGTCGAGAACTTCCAGCACCTTTCAGCCTCTGAAAGGTATATGGTGGTTATAATGAAACTTTCATTACTGGAGCCAGAGTGGACGGAAATCTATTTACCGTATGCGTGCCCAACTTAATAGGAATATCGTTCGCTCTGTGCGCTGTATAGTGTCATGATCTGCCGCTAGGAGCCGGTGCTGGTACGGCGACGGAGGGTTGAACCACAAGAATCAGTGAGCATCTCATTAGCAGACAGTCATCATGGGTCTGGACAAGATGGGCGGAGCTTTAGTCGTAAAACTGTTTTATCAAAACAACATCAGCGATAATGGTGCAGCTCTTCTCGAGTATTGTCGCATTACAGGAATACGGAGAGGTCGTCTTGCCGCATCGCAGTCGAAGCACATGATTCGGAAGTTCGAATTAAATGGCGATTTGGGAATCGCTCCTGAGAGAGGTCAACGCCCAGTTGCGCCAAAAGCTACTGTTGCCACGGCCCAGAAAATTCGAAGTAGTGTGCCATCTTCAATCAGTCACGATCTGTGTCACAGCGGCTGAACATTCCACGGTCCACCGTTAGAAAACTGCCGCGAACACCCTCTAGTGCAGTTCCAGACTGTCTTGGATACAGATAGTCCTCACGTTGAGCAACATGGAAGGTAAACATTGTACGAAATTAACAAACATTACTATCTCATGTCGAAATTAAGCCTGTTCCTTTCAACGCTTTGTCCGTTATTTCTCTTCCACATGTCCTTAAGAAAATTTCCACAAAGTTTCATTGTTCTACGATCATTCGTTTCTCGCAGGGGCCCTCCGAAGTACCGAAAGTTTAATTATAACCACCCTGTAGACAAGTCTCCTATAGTCGCCATTAAGGAAGCTGATCGGTACTTCAGACCTTCTGGGGAGATGCTTAGGGGTCTAAGCATCCATTACGTTGAAGCAACCAGCAGAGAAATTTTCCTGTCAGACAGTTACACTGGTTCTCAGCGTACGGTTGCAATCAAAAACGTAGCGAATATTCCACAAGAATTGACTTTCAACCGGCTTCACATTTTCCTTCTTTGGCAAACTTCTTCAGCAAAGTGGCTGCATTGAGCGAAGAAGGGGCTGGGCCAAACTTGAATATGATTGAATCTGATACAAATAATGGAGAAAAAGGTTGAAATTTGGCGTGAAGAGCTCTGTATTCCTAGTGTAGTTTTATACCTAGAGGCGTACGATACCCTCTGTAAGCCTCTTCACCTAGCACAGCTACTGCAAGCAGCATCCCCTTGCAGTCTTCCATTGGTCTCCCTCTACAATTTTAATCCCCGCCACACACGCACTCACACTCACACATGTGCCTCCACAAGCAAACGCAATTCCTTGACGCCTCAGGATGCGAATTATCAAGCGATCCTTTCTTTTAGTCAAGCTGTGTCACAAATGTATTGTAACCCTTATTTGTTAATTGATCTGACCAACTGATGTCCCGCATTCTTCTCAAGCAGCACATTTCAAAACATTCTGTCCCCTTCCTCCACTCCAGACAATAGCGTTAAGCAAAGACTTTCTAACCTTAAATTTCCGTTTGGTCTTATCATACACTACTGGCCATAAAAATTGCTACACCAAGAAGAAATGCAGATGATAAACGGGTGTTCATTGGACAGATATATTATACTAGAACTGACATGTCATTACATTTCACGCAGTTTGGGTGCATTGATCCTGAAAAATCAATACCCAGAACAACCACCTCTGGCCGTAATAACAGCCTTGATATGCGTAGGCATGGAGTCAAACAGAGCTTGAATGACGTCAACAGGTACAGCTGCCCATGCAGCTTCAACACGATATCACAGTTCATCAAGAGTAGTGACTGGCATATTGTGACGAGCCAGTTGCTCGGTCACCATTGACCAGACGTTTGCAATTGGTGAGAGATCTGGAGCATGTGCTCACCAGGGCAGCAGTCGAACATTTTCTGTATCCAAAAAGGCCTGTACAGGACATGAAACATGCGGTCATGCATTATCCTGCTGAAATGTAGGGTTTCGCAGGGATTGAATAGAAGGTAGAGCCACGGGTCGTAAAACATCTGAAATGTAACGTCGTCTGTTCAAAGTGCCGTCAATGCGAACAAGAGGTGACTGAGACGTGTAACCAATGGTACACCATACCATCATGCCAGGTGATACGCTAGTATGGCGATGACGAATACACGCTTCCAATGTGCGTTCACCGCGATGTCGCCAAACACGGATGCGACCATGATGATGCTATAAACAGAAGCTGGATTCATCCGAAAAAATGACGTTTTGCAGTTCGTGCACCCAGGTTCGTTGTTGAGTACACCATCGCAGGCGCTACTGTCTGTGATGCAGCGTCAAGGGTAACCGTAGCCACGGTCTCCGAGGTGATAGTCCATGCTGCTGCAAACGTCGTCCAACTGTTCGTGAAGATGGTTGTTGTCTTGCAAATGTCCCCATCCGTTGACTCAGGGATCGAGACGTGGCTACACGAACCGTTACAGCCGTGCGGATAAGATGCCTGTCATCTCGACTGCTAGTGATACGAGGCCGTTGGAATCCAGCACGGCGTTCCGTATTACCCTCCTGAACCCAACGATTCCATATTCTGCTAACAGTCATTGGATCTCGATCAACGCGAGCAGCAGTGTCGCGATACGATAAACCGCCATCGTGATAGGCTACAATCCGACTTCGGAAACGAGATGGTACGCATTTCTCCTCCTTACACAAGGCATCACAACAACGTTTCACAAGGCAACGTCGGTCAACTGCTGTTTATGTATGAGAAATCGGTTGGAAACTTTCCTCATGTCAGCACTTTGTAGGTGCCACCACCGGCGCCAACGTTGTGTGAACGCTCTGAAAAGCTAATCATCTGCATATCACAGCATCTTCTTCCTGTCGGTTAAATTTCGCGTCTGTAGCACGTCATCTTCGTGGTGTAGCAATTTTAAGGTCAGTAGTGTATTTCTCTTTCTACGTAAAGCTTTTCTCGCCATTATCTGTCTGCATTTTAAACTGGAGTGACAAAAGTCGTTGGTTACTCCGTAATATCGTGTCGGAGCTCCTTTTGCCAGTCGTAGCGCAGCAAGTCGGCGTGGCGTGGACTCAAGAAGTCGTTGGAAGTCCTCCACAGAAATACTGAGCCATGCTGCTTCTATAGCCGTCCACAAGTGCAGGTATTAATGCGCAAGCTGGTCTCTCGATTACGCCCCATAAATGTTCAATCGGATTCGTGTCAGGCGATCTGGGCGTCAAACCATTCGCTCGAACTGTCCAGAATGTTCTTCAAACCAGTCGCGAACAGTTGTGGCCTGGTGAAGGGGCACATTGTCATCAATAAAAATTCCATCATTGTTTGGAAATATGGAGTCCAATAATGGCTCCAGATGTCCTCCAAGTAGCCGAACATAACCATTTTCAGTCAATGATCGGTTTAGTTGGACCACAGTACCCAGTCCGCTCCATGTAAATACAGCTGATACCATTACGGAGCCATCGACAGCTTGGACAGTGCCTTTTTGACAGCTTGGGTCCATAGCTTCGTGGGGTCTGTGCCACACATGCATCCTACCATCAGCTCTTACCAATTGAAATCGGGACTCGTCTGAGCAGGCCACGGTTTTTCAGCCGTCAATGGTCCAGTCCGCATGGTCACGAGCCCAGGAGAGCCGCCGCAGGCGATGCCGTGCTGTCAGCAGAGCTCCTCGTGTCGGTCGTCTGCTGCCATAACCCATTAACGCCAAATATCGCCACACTGTCAAAAATGGTTCAAATGGCTCTGAGCACTATGGGACTCAACATCTGAGGTGATCAGTCCCGTAGACTTAGAACTACTTATAGCTAACTAACCTAAGGACATCACACACATCCATGCCCGAGGCAGGATTCGAACCTGCGGCCGTAGCGGTCGCGCGGTTCCAGACTGTAGCGCCTAGAACCGCTCAGCCACTCCAGCCGGCGCCACACTGTTCTAACGGATACGTTCGTCGTACGTCCCACACTGATTTCAGCCTTTATTTCTCGCTGTGTTGCTTGTCTATTAGCACTGACAACTCCACGCAAAAGACGCTGCTCGCGGTCGTTAAGTGAAGACCGTCGGCTACTGTGTTGTCTGTAGTGAGAAGTAATGCCTTGGCACGCTCATGTCACCGTGGACCTCGGAATATTGGATTCCCTAACGATTTCCGAAAAGGAATGTCCCATGCATCTAGCTCCTACTACCGTTCCGCGTTCAAAGTCTGCCAATTCCTGTTGTGCCCCAAAATCACGTCGGAAACCTTTTCGCACGAGAAAAAAAATCCATAATGTTGGTATGCAGCATTTATAGTGTGCTGCTAAACACGGTCGCATCGTTTAAATATATGAGCCTAATGTTGCAAAGCAATATGAAATAAGACGAGCTTGTCAGGGTTGTGGTAGGGAAGTTGAATGGTCAACTTCGGTGTATTGGAGAATGTTAGGAAAGGGTGGTTCATCTGCAGAGGAGGCCGGATGTAGGACGCTAGTGTGACCTATTCTTGAGTACTGCTCGAGTGATGGCATCTGCACCATATTGGATTAAAGGAAAACATCGAAGCAATTCAGAGATGGGCTGCTAGATTTTTTTTTTATTTGTAGGTTCAACAAATACACAAATGTTATGGAAATGCTTCAGGTAGTAAAATGGGGTTCTCTGGACAGAAGGCGCCATTCTTTTTGAGGAACACTATTGAGAAAATTTAGAGAACTGACATTTGAAGCTGATTGCAGAACGATCCCATTGCTGCCAACACACATTTTGTGTAAAGACCACAATTATAAGATACGAGAAATTAGGCCTGTAGTGTCACATATCGATTCCACCCCGTGACATATCAACGTTGGTAATGGAATGGTAAGTTTCTGTCTGATAGCGGTCGCATACTCTCCGGCAGACCCAATGGTGCGTGTCAGCTGAGCCATGAGCCACATCTCTGTCAGCTCTGTACTGCAAGCGCCCTTGTTGCCACAATGCAGGGGAGCTGCCCGCCCCTCTTGCGCTTGGAGCCACTACGCTATGATACCTTTGTTCGTGCTTAGCGCAGCAAGTCCCAGCCTAGTTGCTGTTGTATGAGCTGGACTATATTCCTTGCTCCTTATTTGTCAGAGTCTTCGTTCGCTTGGTGATATAGAAGTTAAATGAATATTCTGTTTGTCGTGTTAACGTGTTCGCTGATCATTTCTGTTCCCGTCCAGCTTTTCTACGACATTTTCCGCACACCTCTGTAGGCCACCTATCCTCACCATTGTGTACGAAGTCGCACACAACACGGGCTCTTACAGAGTCGTATAGATAGTCGTTTTTCCCTCAATCTCTCTACGAGTGGAGCAGGAAAGTAAATGACTGGTAATGGTGCAGGGCAACCTCCACCGCTCACCGCACAGTAGCTTCGAGAGTATATATGTAGATGTAGACAGTTTAAAGGCTATTTTTAATTTAAAGGAAGTCGTAGTATAAAAGATTTTTTATTTGCTGTAATTGTTGAACACAATACAGAAGTAGTTAACAGGAAACAAAGTTTTATAAAAATCTGGGCTGAATTCACATAAAATGACGTTAACACTGTGAGTAGGTACCAAATTATATGGAAGGCTGCTCAAAAAACTCAACAAGTTATCCGTATCTGTACAGACAGCGAATTCAACGTTAGTGAGACCAAATCACACATTACAATCAAATGGGCAACTCAAGTTGCATGCTGGAACAAGTAAATTAGTGAGCTGCTCAGACCATGAATCATGCTATCACAGATTGCAAAATTTAATTTCCCCAAAATCAGTACCAAATCACGGCTGGGAGACAAATTGTCAGAGAACTCTACAGGTAGGGGACGACTCAATGCTGTTCCCAATGTGATACATTAGAATACTGTTTTTTTTTTTTTTTTTTTTTTACGGAAGAACAGGGAAATGCAGCGGGAACTTCCTGCTCTTGTCATGCATAACGCACATGACAAATACAAGATTGGCACTGGCCTAGGGTAGTATCTCGACTGGTCAATCTCTTTTTGTCAAGCACAGTGTGAGGTGACTCAATTCGAGCAAAAATTTTGTAGCGAAAGAAATGATCTCTCTCACAATGTTGCAGTGGCGACACTGCATTTCGACCTTCGATGTTCAATCAGAAAAGCCAAAAATGTCGTATTCAATTACTTTCTGAGGACATCAGTGGCGGCACGGTGTCCCCTGCCCTCTGCTAAGCCAGATGTCGGCTATGCCCACAGAAATACGAAGAGGGCTCCAGCGTGACTTCCAAGAAAACTGTCCGTCTCCCTAGGGAATCTCGTGTCTGCTAATGAGATTCACTGACTACCTTCTGCCGACAACAGGGCCATGAGATCGAACCATATACGCACGTTCTCAGTGTAAAAAAAAAGCAAAGCCTTCCTCCCAAGGTCACGTTTCCAATGCTCTCAATAAAATAACAACCAGATACTGGTAAAAAAATAAGCGATATGCGACAATAATGTCACAGTCTGTTAAGAACCACAAGCAGTGTATAACATATACTTCAAACACATTGCTCATTAAAAACTCATAACAGCAGAGTATTAATTTCCAGTTATTAGTTCTTTTTTAGAAATTCTCTCTGCAGTTAAAGTAATTCCGACCCTCCAGAGCTTCATGAGTAAAAATTCAGATGAACACGTGGAGATAGTAACTTCCCTGGTTTTTATTCACCTGTAGACTAAAAACAGATTTTCTGAGGCCTGGGTTGGCTCCCTTGTGACATGGGGCTATGGCAGCGTGTGCTGCTGTGAATGACGCCCTTTTTGTTTCTAAACAGCATCGTTATGAAACTGTCAACTGATGGGTGTTGTCCAGTAAGAGAGGTGCCCCTCCCTGCTTGGTCTCTTCACTTCTGGTTGCTGGTAGTGGATGTAGGTTTTGTCCCTGTTGACAACAGATTCTTGAAAAGAATGGTAACATCAAGTGCATTGTAGTAAGTCTGTGGTTGTTTCAGCTCAAGAGTCAGCAGCAGCTCAAAGATTCTTAATGTAATTGGACTACCGGTATGTCATGTGTATCACTGCACACCAAATGTTCACTTTTTTGCGTGAATCGGTTTTACCTCTATATGGCTGATTTGTTCTGCGCTAACGTGAACGATAATATTAAAGATGTGACATTAAGCACTTAGGAGGCTAGCGACCATTCCAGTAAATGTGAGTAGATCAGTAGTTAAGGTAGACAGATCGTATAAAAAGTCACAGAGCAAGTGAAGACTGACATTACTGATGACAAAGTATGCACTACACGCTTAGTATGCACTACACGTTTCAGAATTATTTCGATCTTCAGAAATCCAACTGTAAAGGTAACAAAAATTGGTCTGAGCACTATGGCACTTAACTTCCGAGGTCATCAGTCCCCTAGAACTTAGAACTACTTAAACCTAACTAACCTAAGGACATCACACACATCCGATCCGTACAGTTCCTTGCTCCCTAGGACGCCCGATGAAGTCTCAGTACATTAGACATGGCGCTGTAGAACTGTCACAGAATGAAATAGAGCTTTGTTAATCCAATTTTTATGAAAAAAACTTCTAAATTTTGTTCTACCAACGTGTAACAAAGTATTTTGCGCTGTGTTAAAATGAATGAGTAAAACAAATTTAAATTGTCAACTACTAATGTGTTAGTATTAGGGACCAGAAGTCGTTCCAAACAATGACCCATTCTAGTCTTTTCAATTACAATACATAGTACTTCTTTATGTTCAACAATTTTAGTACCCAAGAATCTGAAGTAACATTTTTAGCCAGTCTTAGTAACTTAAGACATGTTACATGCACTTGAAGTAATGGAATATATATAAAAATAAGGAAGGACTGCAGAAAGGATACATGTAACCGACTGTCCTTCATTTAGCTGCTAAAGAATCAAATCACAAGAAGGAACGTACTCACAGAAATCATGTTAATCGGTGCAACACGGTCCGGCGCACCATGACTTACGTTAACAATTGCTGCAAATGTTAGGTATGTGGCTTGGCAGCTTTCTCTCAGTGAACACAACTTTCTCTTGGGCCACTATGCAATGTATTTTATTCCGAGAAGGAAGATTGGGTACTGACATCACACCATTAGCAAACTTCGAACGCTATTTATAAAATCGTTGCTGTGATAAAGGTGCATCAGTGCTAATTGACCTTGAATCGATGATGAATTTTAGTAGATTCTGCACCTTCCTATGCAGAAACCTAATACGTAGCAGAAAAATGTACGTTCATGACACTAGTTGCTACGAGGACGACAGTCCTTGTGTGTTGACAAGATATTCCCACCTGTTGGAGCTCGATGCTCTGTTATTGCAAACATCTCTGATCAAAATACATATTAAATTATGTGTTAACAATATTGTGTAGTAGCAATAAAAGCAGAGCGAGAATATCAGGCTTTTTCCTTCGTAGAGTAGTCCACAAATTATCTGTACCGTATATCTTACCTAAATCCCTTGTAATTTGGAAGAGTAATTTCAGCTAACGCACTGTGCATCGTGTCAATGAGCTCCATTAAAGCGCATATAAATGCCCGCCAGTAGGTTGCAGCATATCTTAAAATAAATTCAAATTCTGCAGACTCAAGCCTTCAAAAACTTAGTATACGTCCTAATCAAGCTAAGTACGCAAATATAACTCACAGGGGCCTACTACTGTTTTGTGCGTATTATAACCGAAGTTTCAAATGACAGAATAAAATATAAAGAAATGCGCAATTCATTGTACTGGGAACATAATGCTTTGGTTTGGCTGTCGCCACATTACGCGCCAGTACGTTTATTTACTCCTTAACGGAACGAATGTTTGTGACACGCTGTCCGATAGTCTGCCGTACGTCCACCTGCATCTCTGACTTGCCTACAACATTCTTTCAATGATTCATTCTTGCTCTCCACCCAGTGAGCTCACTGTTTCGACCTTTTCATCAGTCAGAGATGAAATTACTTACGATTAAATCAGCGTTGATGAGTCAACCCTCAGTCTCCTTAACAAGGAGACTAATAGTGTGTGACAAGGATTTCACGAAATTCGTTTACGGATTTTTTAAAAAAATTATTTCATCTCTTTATCCTAGCTCCACTTATTCGTTTCGATGGTGCTTTCTCAACGAACTTACGACCTTTATATCCCCATGTAAAAAGTGAGAGGAATAAAGGCGCAAGGAAGCGCAAATCAGCCACTCACTTAGCCATTCCTGTTTTAAAACAAGCTTCAGGATTACCCAACTCAGTAACGTAAATATTACGAACACGCAAGGAACACGTGATATTCTTCACGTGTTCAGAGCATGCGCGTGGAGTGTAGTTCTATGGTCTGTCGATTGCTGTTTGGAAATGTAAAATTACGTATGATACTACTAGTGTCAATGGAAACGACCAGTTGAAAATTATTCTCTGGTATGAGCCCATAGAGAAAAATAAATATTATATAAGCTATCAGAATAAATATTTTATAAAAAATTGTATCAAATATAATTAGTTGCGTTAGAAGTCATTGATTTGATATCAAACGCCTAGAACAGTTGAGAAACGAATTCCGAAAATAAGACGACAACAACAACAACAACAAAAACAACAGTTGGTTGGGGCGCTAAAATACTACAACAAATCTGCTCCTTTTGCTGGAGAAAACTGTCTGATAAGTTCTTGCAGGAAATTTCGTTTGTAATCTTTATAGCCTTCACACCTCTAGGAAGCTCCGCCCACAATTTCCTATGCTTCAGTGCGGCGCGGGCAGATCTTGTATAAATGAAGGCGGTTGCTGGTAGCAGCTAGTAAAATTATCTCCACTGGTTTTTGTGTGATAGGAACGTGACCTCTTCAGAAAGGCAGAGTCCGGGTCACGGCGTATCAAGCAGCTATTTGCAGTCTGCGTGATAGTGCGTCGAACTTTTTGTAGCCGGCGAAGAAAACTTTCTTATTCCTTCACTCAGGACTCATTATGGTATGCGGTATTGGCGATATTACATCTACACAAAAGAGTGCTGCGTTTGCATTAGAAAACTGTTTTCGTCCTTGGCAATGACAGCTTCGTTCAATTGTTTTGTGTTTAAGGTTGACGATGGTTTCTCCGACACGGTGGGTGACCCGGTAACTTCGAAATGCATGATAGTTGTATCCAATCGGTTACCCTTTGTTCTTAAGAGGAACGAGAAAACCGGTGCATTGGAACGAAAAGCAAGGTATTGTAATTATTTTTAATGAAATGGGCACGGCAGTTGATATTTGTTAGTATTAAAATTAACTTACTTTGGCTTTTAAATTGCAATAGTGCAGGAGGTTTGGTTACTGCAGTAGCGCCAGTAGTGGTCCAGGGTCATGGTTTGTGGGTTGGATGGCCAGGTATTCATTTAGAAGATCCAGATGAGCCTATACCAGAATCCAATCCAAATGATAAAACTCCAACTGCCGGCCTGTTGTCCAAAAAGGTCAGTTATTTGGAGGTATTGTTCTTTGACTCGTTCGTTTTGTATGAAAGTAAACTCTTTTTTAAAATTGATCAATACCACTTTCAGGTAGTTCCTGTGTGTGTTGAACCAGGCAAGTTTGACTCATATTATAATGGTTGCTGTAATGGGACTTTTTGGCCTCTTTTTCACTCGATGCCAGACAGGGCTGTTTTCCTTGCTGAACATTGGAAGGTAATGCGAAAGTAATATTTTATTTTTGTTGTCAGTGATGACAGTTTCATTCTGATATGGTGGACTGCTTTATTTATTTACTTTCATCAGTTGGATCATCTCCAATAACTGTAAATGTAATGGTATTGTGGTAATTCTGCTGTGTTATTGCCAATGACTTTCTTACTGTTGTATTTACATACTGTTGTATTTACATCTGTTCTAAGAGTTTATGTATCTGGTTTTCAGACTGATATTGTGTCAAGACCATTAGCCTTAACACTTACGCATTTGCATTTGTTTACAGAATTATTACAGTGTGAATGAACTATTTGCTGAGAAAACAATAAAAGGTTTAAAAAGTTTACTAGAGGAGCAGCCAAATGCAACACCTCTTGTTTGGATACACGATTATCATCTTATGTTAGCAGCAAATTGGGTCAGGCAGGTAATGTTTCTGAGGATCTCACACTTATTACATTTAAGTATTACTTTACATACATATAATTTGTGTCACATCTGGCATAGAAGAGGTGTATTTTGTCATATATATGTAACTGCCTGTAAGTATCTATTAAATGTTTGTAACTTTTGCCCGACCTCTTTAGTATGAGAACATCAATATACTTATTATGCTTTGTATATTTAGGTTACTGTAGGAGTACTGTGATTGTATTCATCTACTTTGGCAAATGGTTTCCACATATTAAGGTGATATAATTCTTTACTGATGCAGAACGTATGTACTTTACTCAAGCCACATCTGCAGTAGACTTCTTTCATTGTATAGCTCTTTCCTTTTAATAGCACCCCTACTGTTCAATTCTACACCTTACACTTCATGCTCTCTAAGCACTCGACATAAGATCATGTATGGCTATTACTGCATTTATGAAATTTTAATGTTTCACTACTTTATGTAGCCATAACAATAGGTTACATGAATTAAGAATAGGTTTTTAGTCTTTACTTGATACTTAAGTTTTCTTTTAAAGCTTAGTAGGGACAAGAAAGTCACTATTAATGTATGCTTCATTGAAAAGGCTTAAAATAGAAATATCAGTTTTCCAGATTGAATTGAAACTCTTTACTGCATGTTACTCTAATATTTTTGCATTATTGCTCAATATCCAAGCCCCACATCTTACAAAAATACTTTGGTCTAATGTAAGAAAATGCTTTGTAGTTTGGAAGCTCTGAATGCTTATAATAGTTTCTTTTGCTTATGCAACAGAAGATTGCTTTGTTGCTGGGGATTTTTAATGCTGCAGAGTTAAAGCGTAATTTAAATGCAAATGGAAAAATATTTTATTTCAATATCAGATACCAAAGCAGTACTTTCAATGCCAATAATAAAATTGTAAGTCGACTGCAATTACCAGAAACAGCTAATTGTGTGTGTTCAAAAACTGAAATTGGTTTGTGTATCAGACTTTGAGGGCCTTTGTCATCTATAGATGAAACACATGTATAAGAGTAAGATGAAGAAAGGTAACAAGAACACAAGTGCATAAATAAATCGGGCAATTCAAGTGTTAGGGCACTGACATCAAAAACAGGAAATTAACAGAAAACAAGGAAAGTATGTAACAGTTGAAATATATTTTAAATGAACCACATAGTGTATTAAAAAAAAAAAAAAAACTTTCAGTGTTCATTTTTTTTGTCCCCCCCCCCCCCCCCCTCCCTCTGAAGGATATAAAATTTTTCACTCAAAGCTGTATTTAGGACTAAACAAATGATAAGGGCCTTGTTTGTTATTACTCTGTGAGTAGACTTCTGTTTGCCTTACTGTTCCTTTCAGGAAAATATGTTGTACTCTCTTACAATATTTATTGTGTGAAAATAAAAGTGCAAAAATATGCTCTTACTTCACTATTAACAGAAAAAAAATTATTAATAATGACAGGCAGTACTTGATTATCAACTATTGATGGAGGTATATTTACACTCTTTCCTTCAAAAACAGCAACATTGACAAGTACAGTACTAGAAGTAGAAATGACTGAACGTATGTATCACTCAGCCTTACAGTATCACAAAAAAGGAGTGAGGTATTCATCCACTAAGATCATAGACTGCTGTTAATGAGATAGTACTAACTAAATTATCTGGCAGTGCTCAACAGAACATGACAACGATTTTAGAAAAAGCAGAAGATTGGCGGTATGTTTCTAATAATAATGATAGGAGACGAAGACGGTAGCGTGAAAGTTTCTTCACAGTGTAAACTTTATAGTAAAGTGGATAATATACATGTGTACTCAGCAGCCTATATTGTGGTGTCGCTCATTTAAGAGGCTGTTTCCATTTGATGCTTTCTTTTTTACTAAAAGTAAATAGAAGAATACTATAGTGTTTCACAGAAACCATATAAATTAAACATGTAATTAACTCTCATTTTTGTGGTACTTTTTGGCTGTATTGAAGTTACGCACACAGCCACTGCGCTTTGACCAATGACGTCGCCAATGTCAGTGTCATCTTGCTGGTTGATGGTGTCAGTATTCAGAGCTGAATGAGTGTGTGTGCACAAAAGGAGCAGCAAGCAGACATTGGGCTATTAACAAGCGTGTACTCCATGATGGGTACTTAAAGCACTGCTGCTAAAAGAATACAAGTTGAGTGCAATTAAATGTGGCACTTTAAGTAATTAAATTTTGCTCTATTAAGTGCGATCTAGATTTAGGTTTGATGTTGTTTCCCAAAATCGGCTGAGGCCAATGGTTCCTATGGAGCAAGCGGGGGGAGAGAGGAAAATACTGCTGACTTCCTTCCCAATTCTTTTCCTATCAGAACTCGAACTCGTGTGTTATGACCTCTTTATCGATAGGAGATTATATGCAAATCTCCTCCTTCAAAGAGCAGTGATAGGTTTCTATACATGTGCTCTGAAGCTACACTTACAGCACCTTAAAAAGTTTTTTCATTCTCCCATTAGCTTATAAATATTTAAACTGTTGATCAGTATATGGCCAGTGTATTTTTTATATCATTTGTAGTGCAAAAGTATTTCAATAAAAATGAACTGCAGTAACAACGCAATTATTCCTGAAATATATAATGTATTCACTTTAATATCTGTGCTTTGGGCATGTCCTGACTTGTTATAATACCCACATTTGGATGAAATATCTTGTTTGAACAAAACTTTGTGTAGGGTCTGTAGTTTCCATTTCTGTTAAACAGCAGTCTTCACTGTAGGTGTTTTCATATTTCTTGTTTCTGATGACCAATGAAACAGTAGGGCATCGAGTGGCAGCTATTCTCAGGCCAGAAGTTGTTAGCAGAGTGCCAGGTGTTAGAGTAAATGATCGAACATATCATAGTGTGTATTGTTCTAATACAAAAGGTGCAACATCCTTGATGAAATACATCAGCCAGCCTGTGAAGTCTGACTGAAATTCATCCTGTATAAAGCTTTGTTTTTTCTTTACTGCCAGGTTGGGAATGACTGTCTTTTGTATTTATGGTAGTGGTTGATTTACCACTTGAGACTAAAATAAATACAACTGACCAACTTGTGTGGCCCCACTATTGCTCAACTGCATTCTTATGAACAGAATGCTCCTGTTTACCAGGACAGGTTGTTATTGACATTTTGGATTACTTGCTTTCTTTTGTTTGCCCAGTATATACTGGAATGGTTATTCCTGCAGATAATGTCTTACTTTCCATTGCATAACATTATTCTGTTTTTAATTTGTGTCTTGAAACATCACCCAATTTGTGGCAATTCATCATAACAATGGAGCTCATACATGGACATAAAGCATATTTTAGAAAAATTCTTCAGGGTGATGACACCTTGAAAAAAACTTCCAGCAGTAGCAGGCAAAACATTGCTTGTTTTATCACCACCATTAGCGGGAGATTATTCCAGCAAACTGGGAAGGGTATTTTTGGTTTGCCTTCATATGTGTAACGTGCCTAAAGCACTTATTAATTAATTAAATCATTGTAATAGATAGAATTAATCAGTGCTGCTAATTCTGCTGTGTGTGTGTGTGTGTGTGTGTGTGTGTGTGTGTGTGTGTGTGTGTGTGTGTGCGCGCGCGCGCGCGCTCTCCCCCTTTCCCCCTTCTCTAGGCTGTACTATTACTATATCTGATACATCCAAAAAGCATATATGTAACTTTGACACAAACTGCTGCCACCTGGCAGTATAGTGACTAAGTCAGGATCTGTCTAGTACAGATGTTAGAATTGTGCAGAATATTTACTTTCCTGAATCAAAGTATAGCAAAAACTGTACGTGTGACTATTTTTCCCCAGAATAGTTTGAAATGTTCAGTTTCCTGGCTAATGTGCACATCTTAAGTGTAAGAATCCCCACACCCACTCAGCCAGGTTAAGTTGTTGGCTGTCAGCCAGTAGTAATCCCATAAGAATGTGTAGTTTCACAGCAGTAATAAGGATAAAAAGGTCTAAGGTTACCTGCTGTATCAAGTGATTAAAATTTCATGTGCTTTTGTCAAGTGGTGTGACTGACAGCGGGCTGCTGGTACACCCTTATATACACTAACTGCTGGCTGTGGTGTCGCTGGTTCTCATGACATTGCCATAAATGGGATTGACTTGCATTCAGTGTGCCTGCCTCAGTCGTGCAATTGCTGGATCCCATTCCACACTAAGCAGCAGGCTGCGGTATTTGTGAAGGGTGCTCCCACTGATTTTTATTTCAATGACTTCTTTAATTACATAGTCCCAGAAGCTGTTAGAGTGAACCTTGCATCTGCACCTATCAAAGACGCTCATAGCCTTGAACTGGAATTTGATTGACACAGCTACGGTTTCCTAAGAAACATCATCACAGAAACTAACTACAAAAGAAGCAGAAAGGGAAGTTCAGCCGCTTTCTGTACAACAACAACAACAACAACACAGTGCAACACGGTGACAGACACAGACAAAGTGTAATGTCGCCACTCGAGAAAAGACCCAACTTGCCACCGGACTACGGTACATTCCTTCTGTGAAACGGACACAGGTGTAATGTTAGCACTTAATAAAAGACCTAACTTGGCACCAGACTGCAGAACATTCCTATCTGTGAAACAGCACCTGAAATATGCCGTGAAATGAACAGTATTCTCACAAAAGCAAAGTTACCAGCACTCACCATAGCGAAGGCTGAGCACTGCCCAAGCACTCTATGATGGAAGGCAATATGGTTAAGACTGTTATTCCTCAGACACATAGAGCACCAATTGATTATACTTTACTTAAGATCCCTAAAGTTGTTATGCCATTCTGCCTCATTCTATCCCCCATTGGTTCACTGTCTCATGAAATGCTTGGCCAGTGGGACACTGTGACCATCATGTTAAAAACTCAGCTGATTTAATCAGCTGAAATAAGTTTTCAAATTAGTGAGGATAAAATTATTGTCAGTTTTGATGTGAGAGATTCTTTGGACCTAATACCTTAGTTGTTTGTAAGTGATGGATACACTCTTAAATCATCTTATTTTTTGTTCACTGGCCAGTATTATGATCAGATGGATAGTGTTGTGGTAGGAAACCTTTTAGCTCCAGCTGTTGCAAACCTCTTTATGGAAAATTTAGAAGATATTGCCGTAGACACTGAACAATTAAAGCGTAGTTGTTTCTTTTGATACATTTACAGCACATTCGTCAGTTGGTTTCGTGGACATGAGAAGCTTGAAAGGTTCTTTGAACATCTTAATAGCAATAACAGTAATATTGAGTTTGCCATGGAGGTAGAAAAAGACTGTGGATTGTCCATCATCAACGTACTCATTTGTGGTAAACAGAATGGCTACATAGGCCACAGCATCTATAGAAATCTTAGTCACACCGATCTGCACTTGCATCACATCAGCCATCATCACCCAGCACAGAAGTGCACTGTGTCCTAAGCATTGATGGAGCACGCGAGAATAGCAGATGCTGATAACCTGCCCCATGAGCTGAGCCACTGATGTGGAGTCTACAGCAACTATGGCTACAACATTCATCAACTAAATTAAGTGATTTCAAGCAAGAATCTCAAAAAGATTGCTGACAAGGAGTAGAAAAAGAAACTTGTTTTTGCTGCGTGTGGCTCTGTGTCGGGCAAGATAAGACACAAGATCCAAGAGATCTTCAGCCCTCTGATAAAAATCTGGCAGTTATTGAGACCAGTTAAAGATGCGCCAGTTCTCTGGAATTCTGGGGTATACAAGATATGTTGCGAATGTGATCAGTTTCACTTCAGACCAACAGTACACACTATAGAACAAAAGCAGGAAGAAATATGAGAGGAAACTGTCACCAGATCAAATTTGATGAAACTTCTGTCATGGCTCACATTAATGGCTACTAGTATTATGTAATTAAGGAATCCATTGGAAATAAAAAGCACCGATAACACTCTTAGTAGAGACGGCACTCTGCAACTGAGCTTGGCGTGGGATCCAGCGGTTGAAGCAGGCGCATCAAAGACAGAGTCAGTGTATGCCCATATAAGGCGATGCCGCAAGCACCAGTGACATCACATCTGGCAACTTTTTTATATGAGGAATGTACCAGCAGTCCACGGGCAGTCATACCACTTGACGATGGCCAAGGAGTGCTCGGCTGAAAGCTTGTGGGATTTTAATCACTTGAAGCAGCTGGAAATCTGAGTACTTTTTATTCAGTTGTAATTTTTTTCCGTTGTTCTCCTCACAGTGTATGATATGGGTGTGTTTAGGCCTTTTATCAGCAAAAGTAATTGGCAAACATTACCATTTTTGAAGGTCCTCCAAACTTTCGAGAAATAATTTACTTAGATCAAGAACAGGGGCAGGACACGTTTAATGTTGGGCAGGACATGTTTAATGTTTCTTCTTCTGAATTTAATATTATTCTTGTCATATCATTCACCTCTGTTTTCTGCTATTAAGATATGTCTCCATCCATGCAAGGAGAAGACCTTTAACACCACATAATTTTATTTTTCGAGCCACCGTTTTATGATTAAATGATGAGAAGTATTTGGCAAGATCACAGAAAATGCCAGCTGGGTGATTTGTATTGTTTAGTTCTAATATAATTGTGTTTGCAAGATCCTATACAGTCTTCTCGGTAAAGAAGTGTTTAAGGAAATCAAACTGAGTTGTCGTAAAGAAGTTATTCTCAAAAAGACGGGTTCGGTCTATAATTAAATGATTAGTCTCTTACGTGCACTTCTTTTTATTCTTGTTGCTACTACATACTTCAGACTTACAAAAATAACTCAATGATGGCACAACCAAGTCAGCACAAGATTTTAGTCCTTTGAGACTCTATCGTAGCCAGTAGCGCTACTACCTTCCAGTAACTTCTCTCGAAAGGCACCCATACATGTAACTGCTTGCTTGACAAGTACACATGCACAAGTGTGATTGCCTGAGCATGCTTGAGTGTGTATATGCATGTGCTTGATTGAGCATGTGTACCAAGAATAGGGAGGCATGTGCAGGCATTCGTGAGTTTGATTTGATGTACCTTATATTTGGTACTGTTAAATTACATTCTGTGCAAATATTGAACTGTAATGTAGGACAAGTCAGAGAATACACTATTACATGGAGAAAAAGAGAAGAAAAGCAGCAATACAGTGAGACACATATTGCAAATAGTTAGTATGGGACTAACATTTTTGTTTTTAAAACACTCTTAACTTTACCTATTGTGTTTTCCTCAATGCTTCTTCAAGCACACTTGAGTTGTGTGGTGGCATGAGGAATTTGAGCATGCTTGTGCAAGTGCGGATGTGGAGCATACAGTTATGTGCGTGGCCATCATAACAGATCAGCTGGCAAAAGTAATGCTGCTGGTGGAGAATGCATTGCCTTTCTAAATAAGTTTATTGGATCTGCTTTCAATGTACCATTTCAATTCATGTTTTCAACTACTGTTAGGAATAAGTCATTGAATTTAGTAGGCTATGTTTTTAATTTCATATCATTTTTCTCACTGTTACTGCCCTCTGGAAGTTCAATACCATTTGCTTTGCCAATTTTTGGGCATTTGTACTTAGTACTACTCCAAAATGTCCTTGTTAATTTTTTGTGCATTATACATGGTTTTTGCCCTTTTGATGGTATGCAGAAAAATCTCAGCACTTCAAACTATGACAGGATAGGCAAAGGAAAGTTTTGAACCTTGTCTGTTAAGCTCTTTGCGAACCTTGTTTTTACAAGTAGTCCCATGCTTTGTACCTCTGCACACTGTCGCATGGCCTCTCTAAAAGTCTTCTACTTTATCACAGTATTTTTTTCCATTGTTTGCCTGAGTGCAACAGTGAGGTGAGTGGTTCCTCTGTTGGTCCTAAATATGTACTGATTTGTAAATTGAGGTTTTAGGATGGCATGACTATCGGCTTCTGGACAAAACTTGCAGTTCAGTAGGTTGCTGACAGGTTTTCTGTCACAGGTTTTCTGTCACAGGTTCCCTTTACCGCACTTGTGCACATTCAGTGCAAACACCTACAAGAAACATGGTGGTACCAGAAATAGATATTGCTTATCATACACCAGATGAAACACTGCATCTCAAAGGCATTGGCGTTAGCATATTCTCCATATTTTTGAGGTCCTGCTGCCTTATGGAATTATCTTATAGAACAACATCGTTAAAATGAAACTTTCAGCAAAAGTGACCAGAAGCTTCTTCAAAGGGTAGGGTCTTCACTTCCACTTTTTAACATTATTTGTTGCTGGTGATAAAAATTAATTTGTTTAAGTGTGATTACACAACTATAGTCACAATACAAAACCATAACTTAATGTATACATTGTCTACTTACCATTGTTCTTTATTCTGGTACAAAAGTATTGAATGAACCCCATAAACATAAGGCAAGAAACAGGGAATCCCAAAAAATTCAGAAGAAAATAAATAAATACCTTATTAGCTATTCCTACAAATTATCTGATTATAGTATTGAAGATTTCTGCTAGCTGCGTGACCAATAGTAGTATTTGTTGTTGTAAATGTAGATATTGAGCTAGCAAAGATGAGGGGGGGGACTACAAACACAATGAGTGAATGAATGGAAGTATAACAGAAAACC
Organism: Schistocerca gregaria; assembly: GCF_023897955.1. Lineage (NCBI taxonomy): Eukaryota > Metazoa > Arthropoda > Insecta > Orthoptera > Acrididae > Schistocerca > Schistocerca gregaria. The sequence goes on from NC_064925.1 coordinate 45,015,039, forward strand.
AATATTTGCCACTAGAAAGTAAATTCATTGTTGCTGTTACACATTGAAAGTGGAAAGAAAACTATTTGTAATTTTTCTGAGCTGTTAGTTTGTTTGGTAGGAAGAATATAGAGAGAGGTTTTAGAAGGACTGGGGAGGGGGGAGGGATATGTCACTCATTCCCCAGGATGAGAGAGGACCCACATGATGTGGGAATGAGGGGAGACAAAGACGTTTCTGTAGGTATGAGCATTTTGCCTCCTGGGTGTAAGTAAGTACTGAAGAGCTATACTCTCTGTTTGTAGTAGTTTACAGTTTTCTCAAGTGAACTCTCCTTTTGATATGAGTGGATAGCAATAAATTCAGAACTGGAATCATACAATTTTATTTAATTGTCTTAAAGCTTCATTAAATAAAAATGCCAACATGGCATTTGTTTCTGATAATGTTAGTATGTGAATTTTGGATCATTGTAAAATTGAGACAAATGAATGAAGTGTGAACTTATTGGAGAATGTACTGTAGAAATTTGTAAATCTAATGTAGATAGAATCCATAGTATTGATCATTTTTTTTATGGGAGGGAAAACTAAGTTAACACACACATGGCTGTGTAGTAGAGGAATGGTGGGTCATGAATCATACTTTTGACAACTTGTAAGTTTCAGTGAACTATTGCATTAGAGAATAGTGAATTATTTTGCTGTTTCACTGCTTTTAGCTAACTGCCTCATTTAACAATCATTTTTGCATCGTGGAATTTGTTCTTACGTTTATGGCATCCCTTCATGTGTGAAACTTGTTACACTTTTGTCAATCTGGATATGTTGATTTCAGATTGCAGAAGAATCAAATTTAAGGTTGAAGCTTGGATTCTTCCTACACATACCATTTCCCCCGTGGGACATTTTTCGACTGTGTCCGTGGTCTGATGAAATTCTGCAAGGTATACTTGGTAAGTATAACAAATTGTTTCTGAGAAATTAAATGAGAGAGACTGACGCAGAATGATTTGCTTCAACTTTATTGATAATCGTACACAACTGTATCACTAATCTCTGCCTGACTCATCTGTGTATGTTGAGTCCAGTCATATTCCTCTTCAATGTAAGAAAATGTAGTGCTTTGAAGAAACTGACTCTACGTAAGTGATAGAACGTGTTATATATTCCTGACATGGTCACTCGGGGCAGTGTGCAGCATATGGTAAGTGTAGAAAACGTCACAACCAACATTGCTAAAAAATCATTTTATTAGATGACTGGTTTTTATTGGGCTATCCTGTCATTGAATTTTTAAAACATATTATCCATTACTGTTACAAATTGCTTCACACTTCCCACTACCATGAAGGTCACTGCACATCAGCATGTCAGATGTAAAAAATTATCTACAAACATAAACCTAACTCTATTGTACTGACTGTGAGTGGTCTTATTTACCACCAACTGGTGACTGACTTGGGTCATAGGCTTGTTGATGTCTATTGGTGCAGGAACATAACATTTGTATTTTATACTGCTTCAAAAATATTTTTTTTTTCTTTATTCCATTGGCTGCATGTTTCTGTTTAGCATAATTTTAATAGTATCATTTATCTTACTTCCTTCTTGCTTGTGATTCACTCAGGTGAGGTATGTTCTCTAAAAAGTGACTTCTTTTCTGGTAATTATTGTTTTACTATTAAAAATCTCTCCTATAGAGGTCAAACTGTTAAATTCACTTAAATGTTTGGTTGGAGAGAGGGGGGGGGGGGGGGGGGGGAGAGCAGAAATATCAGCTCTAATTATTACAAGACTCTGTTGCTAACATTTAGTATTAAGAAACAGTTGAGACTGTCAGTGATGTCATCTCATTAATGTATTCGCTCCGTTTGTCATTGTTAAATGTGGATGTATTATCAACTCACGCAATTTAACTGCTCACATACTATGAAGGCAGTTCTTAGCCCTTCAGCAGAATATTTGTTTTTAATTGTAATGTACTTCTTTTTTATTCCATTCACTTTAAGCTCAATGTACTTTATCAATTTTTTTTTTCAATTAGTAGATACCATCTCTGAAGTTTGACACTGGAAGGTCTGCAAAGTACTGACGTATGGCTCAGTTTGTATTCCAGCTGCGTATCTCCTTGGATATTGAATTAAATGGAAGGCAAGGGCACCAGATCTGGTGAATATCCCAGTAATTTGTCCTTCAAACCGTCTTGCTCATCAGTGTCACAATATCCTGATTATTTTTTCTTTTCATTTGCATTACAGAACTCTTGCATTGTGTTTTTTCACCTGTCTGGGCCATAATACATGTGTGGTATTCATCTTTTATTGTTTTAGCTTTTGAAAGGCAATTGGCAAAAATAATCCTTTTTTTATCCTACAAAACACTAGCCCTTACATTTATGTCATAATAAATCAACTTCCACTTTTTTGGTGCAGGTTTGCTGACTTCTTCCACACAATATTTTGTTTACTGTGGACACTAAGTCTCTTTTTCCGTGGTGGACCATTTAACTATCAGCCCAGCTAAGTCAATTCTTTTTAAAGTGATCCAAGTGTTGGTAAGAGATTTGTTCTAGCATTTGTTTTGGGTCATCTTTTAATGAATGTAGCACCTGTATTCAACAGTATGTCTCCTTAGTGAATTCATCAAGAAAAATCTACCATGTTGTTTTTGTAGCCGTGTCTAAAATGCCAGTTGTTTTGTATAGACTGAATTGCCAATTACCAAATATTGTGTTGTGCTCTTTCCCAATGTTTTAGAATTTCAGGATGTGCTACGCATAGATTGTCTTCAAGAGAAACGTGGCTATGTTGAATTCAGGTGCTAATTTCTTAACTGTTAAAAATTGTAAGCAGTCTCTTGTACAGCTTTACAAACTTTTCTTTGATAAATTTTGATTCGTGATAAACCTTATGATCCAAGGGATTTTGTGATGACACAATATTCCAGTTTCTTTATTTCAAAGAAATGCACCCAACACAAATATTTTAAAAAGATTTGTAAACAAAACTATTCTTTAGAAGATGAAGGTGACATCTGTAGCTCATTGTTATGCCACAAGTACGAACAAAGCACAATCAGAATTTTGTTGATATCAATTCTTCATCTTTGTCAAATAGCACAGGTAGGATTACTCTGTTCCAGTGTCTAAATTTACATACATGATCTACTGGAATACCCTTCACAATATACTGAGTGTGGATGTAGATCAGTTATTCCCAACCTAGGAGCAATGAAATTTTTCTGATGGGCAAAAACAAAATGGTTTCCCTGTGTTTTGGTCACAAAACTGAGTCACTATTTCATAATACTGTAATACTATTTCCATAAGGTACCAATAATTATATATATTTTATTTCAAAATCTAGTATTATGCATGAGGCACTGTAGTGGAGGCTACAGTCTGTGAAACAGATGTGTGAATATCTTGTTCACACAGACCACCCACTACACACGTGCTTTGTACCACACATCTCTGAAAGTATAATTACATCTACATCTACATCTACATCCGTACTCCGCAAGCCACCTGACGGTGTGTGGCGGAGGGTACCCTGAGTACCTCTATCGGTTCTCCCTTCTATTCCAGTCTCGTATTGTACGTGGAAAGAAGGATTGTCGGTATGCTTCTGTGTGGGCTCTAATCTCTCTGATTTTATCCTCATGGTCTCTTCGCGAGATATACGTAGGAGGGAGCAATATACTGCTTGACTCTTCGGTGAAGGTATGTTCTCGAAACTTCAACAAAAGCCCGTACCGAGCTACTGAGCGTCTCTCCTGCAGAGTCTTCCACTGGAGTTTATCTATCATCTCCGTAACGCTTTCGCAATTACTAAATGATCCTGTAACGAAGCGCGCTGCTCTCCGTTGGATCTTCTCTATCTCTTCTATCAACCCTACCTGGTGCGGATCCCACACTGCTGAGCAGTATTCAAGCATTGGGCGAACAAGCGTACTGTAACCTACTTCCTTTGTTGTCGGATTGCATTTCCTTAGGATTCTTCCAATGAATCTCAGTCTGGCATCTGCTTTACCGACGATCAACTTTATATGATCATTCCATTTTAAATCACTCCTAATGCGTACCCCCAGATAATTTATGGAATTAACTGCTTCCAGTTGCTGACCTGCTATTTTGTAGCTAAATGATAAGGGACCTATCTTTCTATGTATTCGCATCACATTACACTTCGCTACATTGAGATTCAATTGCCATTCCGTGCACCATGCGTCAATTCGCTGCAGATCCTCCTGCATTTCAGTACAATTTTCCATTGTTGCAACCTCTCGATACACCACAGCATCATCTGCAAAAAGCCTCAGTGAACTTCCGATGTCATCCACCAGGTCATTTATGTATATTGTGAATAGCAACGGTCCTATGACACTCCCCTGCGGCACACCTGAAATCACTCTTACTTCGGAAGACTTCTCTCCATTGAGAATGACGTGCTGCGTTCTGTTATCTAGGAACTCCTCAATCCAATCAGACAATTGATCTGGTAGTCCATATGCTCTTACTTTGTTCATTAAACGACTATGGGGAACTGTGTCAAACGCCTTGCGGAAGTCAAGAAACACGGCATCTACCTGTGAACCCGTGTCTAAGGCCCTCTGACTCTCGTGGACGAATAGCGCGAGCTGGGTTTCACACGATCGTCTTTTTCGAAACCCATGCTGATTCCTACAGAGTAGATTTCTAGTCTCCAGAAAAGACATTATACTCGAACATAATACGTGTTCCAAAATTCTACAACTGATCGACGTTAGAGATATAGGTCTATAGTTCTGCACATCTGTTCGACGTCCCTTCTTGAGAACGGGGATGACCTGTGCCCTTTTCCAATCCTTTGGAACGCTTCGCTCTTCTAGAGACCTACGGTACACCGCTGCAAGAAGGGGGGCAAGTTCCTTCGCGTACTCTGTGTAAAATCGAACTGGTATCCCATCAGGACCAGCGGCCTTTCCTCTTTTGAGCGATTTTAATTGTTTCTCTATCCCTCTGTCGTCTACTTCGATATCTACCGTTTTGTCAACTGTGCGACAATCTAGAGAAGGAAGCACAGTGCAGTCTTCCTCTGTGAAACAGCTTTGGAAGAAGACATTTAGTAATTCGGCCTTTAGTCTGTCATCCTCTGTTTCAGTACCATTTTGGTCACAGAGTGTCTGGACATTTTGTTTTGATCCACCTACCGCTTTGACATAGGACCAAAATTTCTTAGGATTTTCTGCCAAGTCAGTACATAGAACGTTACTTTCGAATTCATTGAAAGCCTCTCGCATAGCCCTCCTCACACTACATTTCGCTTCGCGTAATTTTTGTTTGTCTGCAAGGCTTTGGCTATGTTTATGTTTGCTGTGAAGTTCCCTTTGCTTCCGCAGCAGTTTTCTAACTCGGTTGTTGTACCACGGTGGCTCTTTTCCATCTCTTACGATCTTGCTTGGCACATACTCATCTAACGCATATTGTACCATGGTTTTGAACTTTGTCCACTGATCCTCAACACTATCTGCACTTGAGACAAAACTTTTGTGTTGAGCCGTCAGGTACTCTGTAATCTGCTTTTTGTCACTTTTGCTAAACAGAAAAATCTTCCTACCTTTTTTAATATTTCTATTTACGGCTGAAATCATCGACGCAGTAACCGCTTTATGATCGCTGATTCCCTGTTCTGCATTAACTGATTCAAATAGTTCGGGTCTGTTTGTCACCAGAAGGTCTAATATATTATCGCCACGAGTCGGTTTTCTGTTTAACTGCTCAAGGTAGTTTTCAGATAAAGCACTTAAAAATATTTCACTGGATTCTTTGTCCCTGCCACCCGTTATGAACGTTTGAGTCTCCCAGTCT